>NW_024544253.1:0-75190 GCF_018167655.1 Microtus oregoni
AGGATAAGTAAAAGTTTACAATTTTTTTTCAAATGTTACTTAATATATTACAGTATTATTTCATACTATTTTCCTAATATAAACATACTGGGGTTCTAATTAGTACCATACAGATATTTAAGCATCTGCATATCTACTTGTAAAAAAATCCTATCTCTAGACTTATCCCTATGTTTTAAAGAAAACAAAGACTTTTGTGCCACCCATAAAAATTGAATGGAATCTTGTGATATAGTTATTTTTCAAAAGCAATATGGATAATAAAAATAAAATGAGATCAGTAACAATTGGCATAATACATACATTATGCACATCAAATAGCCAGTGCGTTTAAAATCCTGCACAATTGTTTCCTACACAACAAAAAAGGAAGCAGAAGCCTAAACTAGACAAAAAAAGAAAGTATATTTGCAGTTTTTAAACATCTGTGCTTCTAAGGTGTACCCTGAAGGCTTTTTCTTACTGGTTGAGTTTTCTGCATTATGTACCATATATGTTTCCAGCTTAAATTCATTAGTGAGCCTGCTTTTGGAACAAGATGATTGACTGCTACCACTAGCACATAAATTAATTGAGTCTTTTCTGACGTGAACCTATTCTCCCTTTTACAGTCGCACAAATTAAAGAACCAAGACAAAGATGAAACTATCAGACAGGGTGATTCTTCTTAGAAAGTTGTTCTTATATTTCCCATACCATGCTGGAAATTTGATCTCAAAAATCCATTTCAGTCAGTGAATGGTATATCTACAACTTATTTATCAAATGTACAATACACTTCAAACTAAATTTTCTGTTATGGTCATTTCTTGTGTGGACACAGTAATTGCCTCTTCTTTGTACATTCTCTAAGCATAGTTATCGAGTCTGCCTTGAACTATGTTAATACCGTTCTTTTCTTTAGCAACAGAAAGTTCCTTTCAAAATCAACATTCTATTTTAATATTTACTACCAGATTATTGCAAGCTAAATGTTAGAAAACAGCTTCCATTGTATCTTAAATTGATGCTCTTAAATTTTCCCCATATTCACAGTATTTATAACACTAACACTACTTAGCTGTTGGTGCTGCTCTACTCAGGGACTTCAAATGAACTCAGCATATCCGAAGAAGAAGGAAAAAAGAAGAATACATTGGCTATTCTTATGCTAGGGAAAATATATTTTCAAGCTTAGGAGTTGTCCTAAATTTAAATAATAGGGCCTAAAAAGAGAAGGCAGTAGAAGGGACAAAGGATCAAGGAAAGTCAAATCAGCCAATATCTACTGCTGAAGCCAACAAAACATGCTTTTACATTTCTGAATATATGTCCAATTGTTATTTTAATTAATCAACACTAAACAAACTCCTAGAGCCATTGCACGGTGATTATAATAAACGACTCTCAACTGTGAGTCCTGGAACCTTTTTCCTCCTTGTCAGTTGCATCTGAATCACACAAAGCTTTCTCTGCTTAGTATTGTTCCACACCGCTAACCATAACTCAGTGGGCTTTCCCCAGGTTTCTGTAATAAAAATTCTGCTAGCACTAAGTTTACTGGACATTTTCCTAACTGTTATCTAGTCTTGTTAGTGGTATCTGTAGTTATTTTCCCAGGAATTGGTCCTTACCCTGAAAACATCTGTACCAACTTCTTAACCCCTTTGGTTTTAGAGATCCACCAGTCTTGAGAACACTGATTTTATATGCAGTTTGGATGTCCTATACACACAACTACTGCTTTTCTTTGACAACTATGTGAAAGATAGTTAAAAGTGCCATTTTTGCTACACTGCTGTTCCTATGCCTGGACCAGCCTTGGCACCAGACAGACCAAGGGAAGCAAAATTTTATGAAGCCACAAATATATAAATAGACCTTAGAACAAAATTGCTCCTTTTCTCACATCCCATCCCTTGAACTAAACCTTGGCTCTCATCTTTGCCCTCATATGTAGTCATGTAACTTTACACCTCATGCTTGACAAACTCATACTTGTAAGACTAGAGAACTTAGTTGATGCCTGTAGAAGGAACTGATGTAAACAGGGCAGAGACCTTGTCTGTCTTGTTCAAGGCTTTACAGCATTTAGTGGTTCTCTGTTCAGCCACCTGCAGAAGGACAAACTGCTACTCAAAGACTCATGTGTATGTGTTCCCCAGCTGAAATGATGTTTGGGAAGATTGTAGAATCTCTTGGCGGTGGAGCTTTGCTGGAAGAAGCACATCAGAGGGGGACAGGTTTTGAGGTTTTATAGGCTAGCCTCTTTCCATGTTCTCTCTGCTTCCGGACAATCAATGCAGGGCAGTGAGCCAGCCTCATATGCCTGTTCTCATGCCTTACCTACCGTGATGGACTGTGTCTCCTCTGAGACTATAAGCATTATAAATTCTTCATCCTTTACATTGCTGTGGTAATAGCAAAAGAAAAGAGACTAACCCATTCAAATGTAATGTCTTAATTGTAACAGTTGTGCTTCTGTTGTACAGCCTTATCAAAGATGTTCAAAATCTAATATAAATCTTGAACTCAACGCCCATGGCCTATGGCTGTCTATTGTTTTGAGTACCTGGAGGATGATATGTAATGGTAAACAATTGTTTAGTGCTTTCATTCCTCATTCAGTGTTCCCTAATCCATAGTCTTTGTGTTTAACTCCTGAGATCCTATCTCAGTAGTTGCAGACTAGCCTGATTTCCTAGTGATCTTGAAAGCTCTTACAACCAATAATTGTACCTTCTGTTTCCTTACCATTAATTTACTATTTGAACATAGACTGCACTAGTCCTTGTATGTAGTAACAAGAGTTAATAAAAAAAAAAAAACCTTTATTCTATGTACTGCAGGTATGGGGAGAGAAACATGGCTGAAATGTGATAGAAGATTCTTCATTACAGAAGTCAGCAAGGGGTACAGTAAAATGATGAAGCTGAAAAGACTCTCTTTGAGGGTTCAACATTACAAAAGCATATTAATGGAGCACAAGTCCAGTGGTAATTCTAGACAATTTCAGGGTACCAATTGGTAATTAGGTAGACATAAAACCAAGGGGATTCATCTAGTGACGGTTAAGTGTCAGAAAAATAGATAATTTACCAATTAGTTAAACACATGAATTAAATAAATATGAATCTCAACACCTATCTTTTATTGAACCATTCCTATAATTAATATTGCATGCCATTTAACAGTCCATCGAAATGATTGAGAAATGTGATGATATTCCCTTGATAGTTATGGAATGTGACAGAAAATTGAATTACCTTCACAAAGTTTGAAAACCCCCAAAATATAGCCAGAATTTGAAACAGAACTATTTGATATTTCACTTTTCTCAGTTATCTTCATTCTACACAGCTATAAACTTATTCAATGCACCTTGAAAACCACATTTCAGACATTTGTTATCTTTAGACTATTGCCATTAAACATGCTAGCTATCAACTATCATTACAAAATTTTTCTTGGCCTGGGGGTAGGATGTGCCATTGGAGAACTTAGAGGGAGAAGAGGAGGAATGGAAAAAAACGCAAATAGATTCTTTTTTTAATTTTTTATTGAGAAAAAGAAAAAAAAAGTTTCTGCCTCCTCCCAGTTTCCCATTTCCCTCCCCCTCCTCCCACCCTTAAATAAAGCAAGTTATAAAAAATAATATCCTTTTTTTTCATTGATTTATTACTCCAAGTTCAGAAATACAAGAACTGTGAAATGTTCAGTGAATACCTCAAAAAGGAGAGCAGATACTTATTTCTATTGCTTTTGAGATAGCGACAGTTTCCTCTTTGGCAAGGACAAATTCTATTAACTGCCCCTAAACTTCAGTTTTCCTTTAGTATTTCAGTGCACACTTATTAAGTGTGTCTGTATTCATACATGAATATCTATGAAGTGCTAGAGAGCTGTATGCTGAAGGGAAAGGCAGTCATCTACCCCCACCCCGTTACTTGACTAGTGAGGGTACTAAGCTAGTGCCACTCACACCTTCATTTACTAAATATTACTTCTTGATAATAATGATAATCTGCTGAGAGTCATGCAGTCATAAAGAGAGAATACGTTCTACAGCTTAAGATGTGATATTCTCATTAACTGAACAAACTAGAATGAATTTAAGAACAGTGATCAGGGAAAGGTATTTTGCATCATTGCAATATAAATGAAAAATATTGGATCCCTGTGGTGTAACCTTTGATGTTGATTAGAGGTTTCAGGCTGCTTCCTATGACTAAATGCAAAATATAAAACTACTAAAGAGGATATAAGTACATTTATGATACTGCATGTCAGTACTAGTAATTGCAGAACCTAAGACTTTCAAAATGAACTAAAAAAAACAGCAATCATTATTATTATTTCAATATTATGCCTCCCGATTGACAATGACTATGAAGAAAATAAATAAATGAATTTTGGGATGATTCAGGAGATAAATTAATCATGATTTTACTAAAACTCATTGAAATTATATTAAATAAATCAACCAGATAATTTTTCCAATTTATGTAAAAGTCAAAAGTTATTAATTAAAATGAAAAAGCTTTGTTAAATAAAAAAAAACCCTGCAATGTGTTGAAATGTCTTTGTTAGGGAATAAAAGAAAAATCTGTCACTGAAACACTTTTTCCAATACATCACATAAAATGAGAAAATAAAAGTTAAAGGCCTAGAATAAAATATTCTAATATTTCTTAAAAATATTAATGCCTACCTAGTAATCATATTTGTTTCTCTTAGGTAATTAATTTTACTTATAATAGTATATGCACACATAGAAATAAAGATTCATAATCAGGCTGGTGGTGACACATGCCTTTAATCTCAGCACTCAGGAGGCAGAGGCAGGTGGATCTCTGTGAGTTCAAGGCCAGCCTGGACTACCAAGAGCGTGTTTCAGGACAGGTCCCAAAGCTACACAGGGAATCTGTGCTTCAAACAAACAAACTAACTAACAAACAACAAAACTCCCCAAAAGAAATAGACTCTCTCACACACACATACAAAATATAGACTTCAGAAATATATGTCTCACAGTAAAACTCACATTATTTTTACGTGTAATTTGGTTTGTAAACAAATAATGAAATTCACAACAGAATAAATATGCAATGAAAACAAATTTAACAATCACACAAAATAGGCTATCAACACACAGCTATCTACTCTATATAATATATACACACACACACACATATATATATGAACTTTTATACATAACATATATAAAATGCATCTTCAATCCCAAATAACAGTTTACTAGTTTAAAAATATGTAGTTTATGTAGTTTAGTAGTTCTAGTTCATTAAGTTAGTATTACTTTTAAAACATCCTAAAATAATTTTCAATTTTTAATACCTCCAATGAAAAATTTCATTTCACAGAATGAATCATAAAGCAAGGATATTCATCCACATACAGTTTTATTTACCAAACTGAATGTTCTCATTTTTGATAAGGCAAAGTAAATGGGAGAAAATGTTTTTGTGACACATGTATCATGAAATATTTGCACATCTATGCACATCCCAAAAGTGTTAATATCCTTTGACATAATAAAGTGAATCTGTGGACAGTGCCAGATGCAATGCGAACAAAATAGTTTTCAGTTGGGTTATTTAGTGTAAAAAAGAAATAAAAATAGTCTAACCTTAGGATACTTAAATGAATCCTAGTACAGAGTTCTGATAAGATGTTATGTAACCATGAAGAGCGAGGCAATAATCTCCTCAAGGCATTTACATGATGAATAAAGGGCAAAACACTGCTATTATAATCTTATAAATAAACAAATCATAAGGTAACAAAGAGAGATTTAAATTTCAGAGAAGGTGACTTAGTGAAATATGCCAACTTGTTAATGACCACCTGAGATGTATTCTAACCAACTAATCATTTCTGTCAAGGTTGGCAACACAAACATATTATTTTTTAGAGAGAGAAAGCCACAATGTCAATAAATTCCACTTCTAGCCTAAGCATATATGGCTTTCTTTTTCTTCACAGCTGTAAACTTGCAATTTTCTCAGAATCCTATCTATAGAAAAAGACATATTTTAAACTCCTTGAAGCTATGGTTTAAGTTTATCAAATTATAATCCCTTGGATGACATCCCAAAGCCACCTTAGAAGGCCATCCATTGAAAAGGGAGATAGAGGCAAACAAACAGACATCGAGAAAGATCAACTATCAGTAATCCTTTGAGATACAACTTCAGAGATGAATTGATATGTATGGCTACAGTTAAGCCACTTAAATTAGGTTCTTGATTGAGAAGGCACACCCATGAACTTGTACGGATCTTATTCTTCCTCTGAATGCCTATTTCTAATAAACTGCGTGTGGACCTACTTCACAGGATATGTCCTGAAATTACCTTTTCTAGCAAAGTCAAGAATTCTGGCTTTACTCCTTGGACTTCTGGTAGCAGTTCTAAGCTGTGCCTACTATTGCACTGCTGCTGACAATTTGAGCCATTGCAAGAATTAGTCTCCCTGTATTTAATACCATTTTCACAAGAAATAAAGCTTATCAATGTATTCTAGCTATACATATGAAATTCACAAGTGAGTGTGGTTTGTCTGTGTGTCTCTATATGCTTCTACACTAGGTTCTGTGTCTATGTGTCTCTATGTGCTTCCACACTAGGTTCTGTGTCTGTGTGTCTCTACGTGCTTCTACACAAGGTTCTGTGTCTATGTGTGTCTACGTGCTTCTACACTATGTTCTGTGTCTCTGTGTCTCTATGTGCTTCTACACTAGGTTCTGTGTCTCTGTGTCTCTATGTGCTTCTACACTAGGTTCTGTGTCTCTGTGTCTCTATGTGATACTTCTACACTATGTTCTGTGTCTGTGTTTCTCTATATGCTTCTACACTATGTTCTGTGTCTCTGTGTCTACATGTGCTTCTACACTAGGTTCTGTGTCTCTGTGTCTCTATATGCTTCTACACTAGGTTCTGTGTCTCTGTGTCTCTATATGCTTCTACACTAGGTTCTGTGTCTGTGTGTCTCTATGTGCTTCTACACTAGGTTCTGTGTCTCTGTGTCTCTATGTGCTTCTACACTAGGTTCTGTGTCTCTGTGTCTCTACGTGCTTCTATGCTAGGTTCTGTGTCTCTGTGTCTCTACGTGCTTCTACGCTAGGTTCTGTGTCTCTGTGTCTCTACATGCTTCTACACTAGGTTCTGTGTGTCATTGTCCAGGGGAGTGGATGATGCTGAATGTGTACATGGGTGTGGCAGCTAGAGGTCAATGTCTGTCATCTTCTTTATGCTCCCTCCATCTCTACTTTAAGTTTTGAATGCGTTATTGAACCTGAAATTTACTGATTTGGCTGCTCTGGTTACTTAGCAAACCCGAGGGATCCTACTGTCTGAGCCTCCCAAAAGAATTGCTAGGGCAGGTGTGTGCCCTATTACATCTGCCTACTTCTTTTTCTAACAAGGGTGGGAAGAAATTACTGAGGTGCTAATGCTTGTGTGCCAAGCAAGCACATTGATAACTGGGTCATCTCCCCAAGTCTTTGATGTTTTTGATACGTGCAGTGGTCTCTGCACATTATCTACTCTTGTTGATTCCATGGGCGTAAGTGATCTTCCCACTTCATCTGAACAAGTGAATGAACACACTGCTAAGCCAAGGTCCAGTCACGCTTTTGACTGTAAACTGTGTACTCACTTTGCTTTGGATTGAAACCGATTTACTCTTGAGACCAAACTAGCCCTCAGTTTCTGTATACTAGATATTTGTTTTAAAATGTCGAGCACCATTTTCTCCCAAACTACATTTTTCTGTGCTTAAGTTATATCCCACTTGCTAGAATAAGAGGGCCAGTTAGGTGTTCCATGTTCCTAGTCAGACAGGAATAACAAGAATCTTAATCACTGTTCTTATTTTCTTCTTTTTTCTTATTTAATAAATACAAATTAACAAATTTATATTTATTAATAATAAAATTAATAAATAAGAACAGAGAAGGAAAACATCTCTTTAATTATCATATTCTCAAAAGCACTTTAACCAATTTTATGATATTTAATTCTTCTAATTGCATTTTATTATTCAGTATATTTAATGTACATGCAACACAATTAGACTAGGAACCATTATTAAATTTCAAGAATACAGATATCATAAAAATTTTACATGTTAGATTACTGATATTTCAATTATTTTATAGTAAGTTTTTGTGCATCCTTTGTCCATATATAATTTAGAGCATTTACTTTGTGGAACTAGATTGGTTTTTGAAAAATTAAATCAAAATTGAATACTGAAAATAAAAAAAATCTTAATCACAGATTATTTCAAAGTCTGATATCTTCACTTTATTTATATTACAGAGTGAGGCACTGAGCCAGATCTGAGTCTACAGACAATCTTCAAGGATCAGGGAAGAAGGTCCAGTCAATAAACAAGAATGCCAGACAAACATGTGTTTCTGAGAGAAGGAAACAGTGAAAGAAGCAGCATGGCCTCCAATAATGCCACAGCACCATCGACTACAAGAACAGATAGGTTTGGGAAATGCCATTGCAGAGGCAATTAGACGCCCTTTCCTGGTGAACAGGGGAATGTATCAAGACTTCAACAGTGAATGATGCATATGAGAATGGGCCCAGGGTAGGCATATGCATTGTGTACCTAAGCAGACAGATATAAACTGGCCATCCAGCACCAGGGTATAATGCATTGGTATAGTAACAAAACACTCCACATGCTTATAGTGAAAATTACTCAGTTGGTTTTCAGAGAATCCTAAATAACTAAAGATGTTAATGATATCCATATATTTTGGTCTAAACAAATATTTATCCCTTAGAAACACAAACACAAAGTGCTATTGGGATGAATTATGCATAAGATCAGGTAACCCACACCCATCTTCCAGTATTGGCTTTATGTCAACCCTTTCAAAGAATTGATGACAAAACCCTAGGGAAAAGTGGGGCATATTATTCCTAAGTTAGATGAGATGAATTGTGTGGGATCTAGAGAAAGGAGGATTAATATATAAATTAAGTTCAGATACAGGAAAATGCAATTGCTGAGATTCATTGCCACTGCATGCAGGGGCTTATCTGGGGATTTCTAAGAATCCCTGTGCAGTAAAATGCAGTGCAAACCAGCAACAAATCACAGACAAGAATTGGAGCTAAGACATCTTGGGCCAAAAGACTGTGATCCAAAGGGAAGGAACAAGCATATATGAAGCAGACACTTAGAAGTCAAAATGGGTTTCTGAAGCAGTAGTTGGTGCTAGTTGCAAAACGTCCTGTGGACAGCTTTCAAGATCCTCGAAAGTTCCATAGGTACTGACAGGAACAGAAACTAGTGAACTCATTATTTTCCTGACTTATTCTTAAGGTAGGGGTTTCTGAAAGGAATGAAACTTTTCCTAGAACAGGAAGCACAAGTCTGTCAGCACCAGTGACAGCTATGTATCCAGAGAGGCCATTTTCCGAAAATAAAAAAGCCACCCGCTTAGCCTTTCACAACTAACATAGCTGATTCCAGGTGTCCTCGATTCATCCGAAGGGAAGTGCATTGCAACAATGAATGAAAATACAAAAAAGGAAAAAGTGCCTTTCTTATGCTTTGATAAAAAGGCAAAGCATCCTCGATACCACTGCAGAATTCAGGAAACAGAGACATTTTTCATAAATTATGTATCTATAGTCAATAAGAAAGGCACTGGTCACATATGACTGGCAGGACTAAGAACCTCATCTTTCCTTTCAGTTTCAGACTCAGGGCCTTGTACGTGCTAGGCAAGTTTTCTACCTTGGAGCTAACTCTTAATTTTGTTTAATTTAGACATTTTCTAAACTATTATTAAATATTTGTTTAATTCTTAAAATTTTGTTTAATAAAAGACAAGCACCCCCTGCATCAAAATTCATTATTTTGGTGGGAGAGCAGTTCATTTTAACACATGAAAATATGACATTTATAAAACCCTGCGTTCAATTCCAAGCAGGGAATAAAAATGGGTATGATAATTCATGCTTATAATCCTACCACATTGGAAAGAGGATCAAAGCTTCAAGATAATCCTCAGCCATACTATAATTTTGAAAGCTAGTCTGGGACACATGAAATATGTCTCAAAAAAAAAGGTTCACAAACTAAAGAACTAACCAGAAAGATGTGCTAAGGAAATGTCCAGGGAGTGTGTATCCTGTATATCACTATGTGATGCAGCTGCCAGAATTTTCACATTAAAAAGGGTTGTGCAGAATGAAAACCAATGACTGTTCAGAGCTGATCAACTGACATTCAATCTGAGGCTTTTTACATCCCTTTACCCCTTCTCTAGTCAGGAATTCTGTCTTCCTGGAAATGGCTAATAGTTTTGGGAATGTCTGTACAACATTCAGTGTAGACAGGTGGCCTAGAATTTAAAGGTCACTGAACCTGATTTATCAATGATTGAATGGAGAGGTTAAGCAGGAAAGTTTAAATGGTTTTCTCAACAACAGAGAGAGATGCTTGGGCCATGGACTAGAGAACACAGAGCCACGTGTAAATTGTATTTAAAATGTGTATGCGATGGTGTCTCTGGCTATCATCACATGCCAACAGTTCTCATATTGTTTCATAGTTTTCTGTCCCTCTAGAGAACTTGTCAAACTCTTATAACCCTCAGACCCTTCCCTTGGGACCATCAATATTATTTTATATTTATTTGTAGGGTCAGTTTTCACACTTGGCTTCATCTTAACACCAACTTAATCGGTTTTATAATTGTATTTGCGTATTTATTAAAGTTATGCTTCACTGAAACAAGGTCTTCCTATGCAGCTCAAGCTGCCCTCAAAGACGTGATACCCTAGCATTAGCTCCCTGAGAACTAAGATTACATTCATGAGCTACCAGGGACAGCTTTGAAAAGATTTTAGTTATATATAAGCGCCTGGGGATAGAGATCAGTTGGGTGAGTGTTGCCTGGCGTGAAGGATGCTCTGGGTTCTACAGCTGGTATTTCATAAGTTTGGTATGATGTATACCCTGTAATTACACTAGGGAAGTAGAGGGAGAAAAGTCAAGAGTTCAAGGTCATCATTATTTAAAAAAAAACAAGTTTGAGAACATGCCTAGGCTTCAAGAAATTATGTCTCAAAACAGAATATATTGTTGGCGAGATGGCTCAGCAGTTAAGTGCATGTACGGCTCTTCCAGAGGACCAAAGTGCAATTCCCAGCACATCATCAGGTGGTTCACAACTTCATGTAACTTCAGTTCCCAGTGAATCTGACAACCCTGGTTTCTGTGTATACCTGTACTCATGTGCACATATTCACAGACAGAAACATATAATTAAAATAATAAAATTCAATTTAGAAAATGTAAAAGCTATACACACATATGTATTAGTATTATTTCCATACTACAGGTTCTAGTTTAATTGGCGTGTGCTATAGTTTGGTATAAGGTATCTATTTATATGGGAATGGACAACTAAGGTTAAAAGTTGATATAGTCAGATCATGTCAGACAGTATGTATGTATTGAATGTTAGCAGACATTTTTATTTCCTTTGATAGCCTTATACCAAATAGTATTTGTGAAGTCTCATTCTTCTTGACAGTGTATTTAAAGCGATTATTTCATCGCTCAGGTCTAAGCAGGCAGCACAATCTGTATTCCTGTCCTTAATGAATATTTCATAAGCATGAACCAACAAATTCTGAAAAGCAATTTATAGTATTTACAGTAACAAGGAGTCAGTAACTCAGGGGACCAACATATGATTCATAATGATAATTCTTGGTTTTGTTTGTTTGTTTCTTATTTGTTTTTATTTTATTTATTTATTTGTTAGAGCTAAGAACCAAACCTAAAGCCGTGTTCTTGCTAGGCAAGTTATGTACTATTGAACTAAGTACCAAACCTTGCAGACAGCTTTTCTTGGGAAGGTGGAATAAAAGTTTTATATCATAAGGGAGTAGAAGTTATACGAGAATCAGCGAATGAAAGTAATTAATTCATAAGAATGATGGAGTAACACCTGAAATAATAAAAGAACTACTGGATTTTATTCTCTTCAGTGATCCAATTATGAGGGAATTATACTCAGTGATTACAGTTTCCCAGCACAGCATCACAGTCTCCTTCATTGCTTATTCAGAATGTTAGACAATTGTGTGACCTTCCTTATGTCCCCATGCAGCCTTAATAAGCGGAATTCATCTGTTTCTAGTTATTAAGATCCAGATTGCCTCATAGCTCCAAACAGTTTTTTCTTGAACATTTCCTAATTTTTCTCTTTCTTTCTTTCTTTCTTTCTTTCTTTCTCCAAAGTAAGAAGGGAATGATATGTTTTTCCTGCTATGTTTCTGACTGGGGAAGTATGCCTTCTGTGTGAAATATACATTTTGGAATGGAATTTTGATATTTCTCTTCAGTTATCTCCTCTTCTTCTCCCTCTATCTCTTCTCCCTTCTTCCCCCCATTGTTGTGTGTGTGTGTGTGTGTGTGTGTGTGAGAGAGAGAGAGAGAGAGAGAGAGAGAGAGAGAGAGAGAGAGATTTATGCTTCTGGGGATTAATATCAGAGCCTCATATATCCTAGGCAAGTTTTCTCTTACAGAAATACCTACCCTGCCATTTTTGCCTGTTGCTCTGAGGAATGAGTCCAGGTATTAAAACATTATTAAATTTGTTCTAGAAAATTTGAATTATAAAGCTAACTGTTTAACATAAAACATTCTTTCCTTAGCCCTTATTGTAATTAGGTTGAAAATTTAAAAGCAATTCTCCATATCCACAAGGAAAATGAGAAAGTATGCCAAAACTTACTCTGTATGTAAAAAAATAAGAGTAATAATTTTCTTATTTATAAAAGATTTACTAATTGCCCATTTTTTATTGTTCTATATAAGCCTCATATATTTAGCTTTCTTTGGAAGAGATAATTTGCTTTGATCAATGAGATGTTAACCAACCAGATGGACTGGCATGTTTGGAATTATTAAGTTGTGATAAAGCTTCTTTCCTTCAGGAAATCAACAAGCATTGGATAGCCACAGCCACATCAATGTGGGCCTCTGAATATGAAGTTACCATCTGCCTGTCTAGACACCAAGGCTACTAGACCCATGACTTGATGCAGAACTTCCAAGGACAAATCATTCAGATTTATCTGATGATGAAATTCATGTTAGTTGAAATAAGTCAAGTTTAGGGAAAAATAGTATTACACAGCATTATCTTGGTAAAAGCTGACTAATACAAACACCTAGATAAGCCTGTTGATGATTATGTGCATCACCAGGTTGGTTAGTTTCACGTGTGTGTGTATGTGTGTGGAGTATGTGTGTGTACTTAATCAAGTACATAAATAATAAAAGTGTCTTACATATTTCATATTTCTATGGCAAATATCATAGACAATGTAGCTTTAAAAAGAAAATTATGTTCACAATTTTTAAGGCTGTGACACATAGATTGGGATGTCACAATGATCAGGTTTTATGGACGGCTGTCTTCCTGGCCCGCCACCTTTTCCTTTGTTCACACAAAACAAGAGAGAGTGAGAAGGATCAAGAGATGGGAGGAAAGAAAGAATGACAGATACATAGAACAACCCTCCTTACAATTCTGTAATTTCAAATGTCACATGGGCGTTTGTGAATTCAACATGAATTTTGAGTGGATATAATAACAGTACAGAGAAAATAAAAAACTACCAAATTAAATCCATCTGATAGTACTTTTTGAAAATGACTAAGCATGTGATTTAATTATGTATCACACTGGCAAAGATTAAAGACTGTAACAAATCAAATATTTTGTAGCCCTACTCAATTGATGATTTAATTTTTTCATAAATATGAAAGAACCATAATAGGTTTTTGGAGTTTGGGGCTTCAAGATCTGTAGATGAATCTGATGTGTGTCTCTGATTTATGGATAATTTTATGGTGTTCTTAAAGCTCACATATTCAGATTCTAATGAAACATAGTCATCAACATTCAAAGAAAGAAAAATCCTACTAAATACAAAGCAATAAAAGAAACTTCCCAGGCTTAAGAAGGAAAACCCAATTAAATACAACTGAAAAGATTCCTGAGAGTGATAAAGAATATTCTGATAAATGTGAATATATTTGAATATACTTCTTTAGTACATATTGTGTGTATGCATGCATGCAAGCATGTATGTATGTATGCATGCAGTTATGTATTTGTGTATACATGTATGTGTGCACATTGTAAATAAGCAATATTGCTAGCCTTCTTTTCTTATAATGCTTATAATCAGTTAAGAGATAAAGTTGAGAGACAGAAGTCTAGTTCACTGGAAACTAGAAATGCTTTATTGCCAAGTTTTAAAAGAATGGTAATGGCTTGTAAGACTTATGAGAAAATTAAAGAGCATAGCCTATGACAGAAGCTATGATACAAAGAGTTATGTACATAGACATGCTAACACAAGAATCAGGTGTGCTTTCCCATAATGCTTTTGCAAGAAAAAGTTCAAAAATATGTGAACACCATACTTCTCACCAATACCCAGAGGAGCAGTGTGCTCTAGCTGCCCCAATTTGCATGCTAGAATCAAACACCTCTTGATTATACCTTTAGGGCATAATAGGATTCAAGTTTCCCTTTAATGTTGTTCATCATACAATAGGTAAAACTTCTCTATGGAGAAAAAAAAAGGCATACACAGACTCACTATTGACACCAGCCACCTCTGGTAATCTCAGGGCTAGTCGGGAATGCACAGCTATTTAAATAAAAAATTATTTGATAATGAGAATCAAAAAGGAAGAGTCCACACTTCCTCAGAGCTGAACTATAAATTAGAAAAATATCAGGGTTCTAAAAGAAACCCTTTTTTGAAAAAAAATAATGATCTAAAGATCTGTAACAGAAGACGTGGTCTCACATACACTTCAGTATCCAAGATAATTAACTTCAGTACAAGAAAAGCACAACAAAGTTCTCCAAGTGACAGCTGGTTTTCATGGTATCCTAGTTAAAGTTAAATATTTGAAACAACTGAATATGTCCCATTTTTCCTAAAATGAAACGGCAGTTTGATTTGACTCTGTTCAAGAAAAGGGCCTGTACCATCTTCAGTGCATGGTCAGAGATGAATTGTACCACATGTGCAATGGAAATATTTTCAGAAACAAGAAGTCTGTTTAAACATAAATTGAGTTGTTGTTGAATAGAAAGTCAAAAAAATGAGCCATCAAGTGTTCAAGATAAAGTATTTATAATATTTTGCGGTGATTTTACATTGATAAATGTTTTGAATATATATATACTCACATGTCTATATATGTCAACATAAAAAGATATATAGACATTTGTTTTTTGAGACAAGTTTTCTCTGTATAACAGTTCTGTCTGACCTGGAACTCATTCTGTAGACGAGGCTATCCTCTACCTCACAGAGATCAGGAAGGCTGTGCCTCCCTAGTACTGAGGCACCACCACCAGGTTTGGAATATATGTTTTAATGTTGAACTGATGAGTAACAGTTGTGCATATTTGTTGAATATAATATGGTGCCTTCATTTTTGTAAGCATCACAAAACCTTATTCATACTTATTAACATATCGATCATTTGATCAAGTTATCATTTTTGTGATGAGAATATTAAAATGCATTTTAGCAAGTCTAAAATATGTAGTATTATATCTGATGTCACCATGCAATATACCAGGGTACATGGGCTTATAATAACTATCCTTCTAGACTGTGTAAGTAATACTGACATTTTTATGTTATACATCTTTAGTGGTTTGGACAGTGAACAATGAGCAATGCCCTCAAAGAACATTTAGTCTCTAGTTGGTGGCACAGTTTGGGGGAGGTAATGAAACTTTTAGGAGGTACAGTCTTGTTGCAGGAAGTCTATCACTTAAATCAGGCTTTGAGGGTTTAAAGCCCCTCCTAATCCTTGTTAATAGTTGTCTGTGAGGTCGAAGATGTGATTGTTTAATGTCGTGCTTTGGCTGCCTGCTCATGCTTCCTCCACCATTATAGATGCCCCTTCTGGAATTATAAAACAAAATAAACTCTTTATTTACAGCATTTTATCACATAGATAAAAAGCAACTAATACAACATTGAAGTGAGTTCATTTATTATTTGTTTGTCTTTGCCTGTTTTATTAATAGAAAGGAACAATATTTTATATGTTTAGGATATACTCTTACTCCCACATTTTGCAGCATTATTTCCAATAATTAAGACAGCTAAGGTCAATATCTATCAGTTAAAATGTTGTAAAATTTTAAAAAATGAGAGAATTTTTTCTTCCTTCCTTCTTTCTGTTATACTTGAGATCATAATTGAGGGCCTTACCACACTGAACCACAAGCAGATTTTATAAAAAGTAAATGACATAGTTGGTTTGAGAGTTGCAATCTATGAACTATATTACCATTGGAACCCATCTATTCTCTGTTCCATCTAACTAACCAGCTTTTATCTAATACTGTGCAGTCCTTGTGTTCTTTAACAACATTGAATCTTTGTAATCTAGTATTACAACTTAAGTTGTAGAACTTGATACAGCCAAAGGGTTTTTTTGGGGGAGGGTCTTATAAAAATTTTCCATTTTAAATTTCAAAACAAGTGATTTCCATTTCTTTACTCTCTGCAATCAGTAAAAATGTGTTAATAAATATTAAGAGAGCAACAGCTTGGTTTAGTATGCTTAGTGCAATGGCTTAGTAGCAACCAGATTTCTAATTAGTCTGAACCTTCCTGTACTTTTAGCAGTAAATGATAATGTAAAGAGATTCTCACTATATTCTTCTGCCAGTATAAAAAGGCTGTCAAGGAAATGAAGCATATTCATGTTAAATATCATCACATAGTCCACTGGAGAATTAGCTAAGGATTTCTGTTCATAATTCAAGAGTGAAATTTCTTTGAATCACCATTCTTACAGTCATGTTTTTACTCTATTTCAGCCTACATTTAGACCTTAGTAAAAATAATTTATATGAAGGAACATGCTTTGAGCAAATGTTTACTTTTTTAAAGATATATCCATTCTTCATGCATTTCGGCTTAGAAAAATAGAGATGCAAAGAAGGCACTATAGATTGAAACATAAAATTAGGATCCTGGCTTATTTGAGATTATTGGGCCCTGAGCATCTAGTCAAACAGGTTAAACTAGCTTTCTGCTTCTCTAATAGATAAAACAAAATATTTGCTCTGGAAGCCACTGAACTTATTCAAACTCAAAATATATCTTTGTCACATTTGTACATAGTTCTGAACTGGAACACAACCCCCTTTATAAATTAGTTGCCAAATACACATTGATCACTTAATATATATATATATATATATATATATATATATATATATATATATTAGTCACTATTCTCAGAGGTTGAGTTTAATCAATAGATGAAATGCTTTAAAATATCCAAATGATGAGGTACTTAAATAGTGGAATTACAGGGCATTTCAAAAACTCTAGATTTTTAGAGCAACATGAAAAGTATACTATCTGATAAAAATGAAAAAAAAATCTGAATTCTTCTAATATGTATTGAGAGCAATTTCTTCATTTTAATATTTGTCCAATCATCATTGGCTTTCTAGTTTGAACTTATTGGTTGCACTATTAACCGTATTTTTTATTCTAGGGTCCTATCTTTATGCAGTGTTGCATCAAAGAAACTGTTTAAGAATAATGCTAAAGCCGAATTTTCTCAATTAGCATACTGAGTCTAACATAATTAAGTCAAGTAAATTTGAAGAGGCCCCTTCAATTCTATGTTGCCCAATTACATCATAAAAAGCGAAAGGGTTGAGGTGTATCAGTGGACCTGAAACTGGACTAAAATCCTTGTTTTAATCTAGAGGTTCTAATTTTAGTTTACTTTTTATGGCAGAGTCTTCCTTGTATTAAACTTTGTTGGAAAGACTTTCATTGCTAAAGAATAAAAAAAAAAAAACGGAATCTCTGGGCACTGTGATCATCATGATACCATATAATCTTTACTTTAATTCAGAGATGCTCAGTGTTCTTACATGTATGCGTGTGTGTGTGTGTGTGTGTGCATGTGTATGTGTACATGCGTGGTTGTGCCTTAAGTTGAAATATGTCTTACATGGTATTTTTTCTCAAGGTTCATTTTATAATCTAAAAGTGTTTACTGCAAATATGCAGATGCAGCAAAAATATACAGATACAAACAGTAATCATAAACATAATAATGAAAATTGGGAGGTTGGAATGGTTGTGGATTTGCAAACAGCGCATGCAATGCAGGCATGCTGACATGGACATGCAGTCCCAGGACTGAGCATCTAAAGAGGAGGTTTCAAGTTAGAATATAGCCTGGCCTGTGCAGTAAATCCTGTCTCAAGGTGGAAGAGAGGATGAGGAAGAGGAGAAGAAGTTGCAAGTAGAGAAAGGAAACTTCCAGTCCACAGTCTCTGTGATCCTATATTCCTTTTTAAAATTATTCATAAGGAATACTTCAATATCATATTTCTTATCTAAATAAATCCAATCTTATATATAAAAAATGAAACAAAGGAAGTTTCCACATAAATTTTCTTTGAGTGCTTGGCCAAAGTATCACATAAGGAAGAAAAAGCAAAGAAATGGAAAATAAGGTTTTTTATTAAAACTATCAAGAATTAAACATTTTATTCAATAATCTTCAGTTATACCCAAAAGATGAAATTATTTGCTGTAAGTATGTCTGAAGTGTATGGGAGTTAGTATACCCTTCCTATTTCAAAGAAAACATGTTTGTTACAAAAATTAACATATTCAAATTATATTTTTGGGAAAACAATTAAATAGTAATAACTGTGTTCTTACACATTTGTGTGTGTTTGTGTGCGTGCACGCCTGTGTGTGTGATACATACACATGAGGACATAGGTGTTTTCACCCATACGTGTGTATGTGAAGGCCAGAGAAGTATAACTTTCACGATTTCCTCTCTCACATTTATCCTTACTCCCTGAGGCTAGGTGTCTCAGTAAGCAGAAGCTTTAATAGTTCTGCTAAGTTGGTAGACCAGCAAGCTCCTTGGATCCTTCTCTCTCTGACCCTTAATGCTGGGGTTATAGATAAGTGCAGTTACCAACTGATTTTATATCAGTGCTTGGTATTTCAACCCAGATCCTCATGCTTGCACAGCAACTCTTCTTACTTGCTACATCCCTTACTGAGCTACATCCCTAGGCTCCTAATCAAAGCTCTGATTCAACTCTGAATGGATTATTCTATATCATTGTATAATTATGTCATAACTAATGTTAACATTTAAACTTTAAAATCAGAAAAATGCATATTACAAAAAGTGATATAAATTTATACTCCTAAATATTTGTATCCACTGTAGAAGATGACCTTTTTTCTTAACACAGTTCTGTTTAAGGTCAAAGACTATAGAAGATAAATGAACTAGTGTACATTTTAACGATAATTTCCTTTCTTAAAAAGTTTGACACTTTGAAAGTACTTGTTTTAAATTGTAAAAAAAAAAACTTTCAAAATTGTAACTTGTTAAACTACAGGGTCTGAAAGGCAATTTAGAATTTATAACGCTCAACATACATAATTAAATACAATTTCTAACTGTGGCCACAATTTAGAAATAAAAATTTTAAGTGCTTTTGAAATTGCCTAATGAGAAATAATACTCTGAAATAATATCCATCATAAAACAGAATTCCATATAATAATGTGCAAAATATTAACATAAGGAACAATTATTTCGATAGAATTCCATAGATCTTTTCTATCTGTCCATAGATCCTCGGAAGGTATTACAGGAAAATGCTCTAATAATGCTCAGATACATATGCATAGTGCAGAAAAAATGTGTACAGTAAATTGGACTGGTGTGAAAGATAATTATTTAGGATTTGTCACATCAGTTTATTTGTTTTCTACATTATATCTTCCCAAGAAAGTGTAAGTGGTTAAGTTTCAGATTTATAAAAATTCATAAAATAGGCCTTACATAGTTATATGACAATGTAGAGTTATATTGATATTTTGTATTTTTTAATATGTAATTTTGTATTTTGACCAATCTTTGTATTAATTTTTGCAGTAAACTCATCATAAATCTTTGTAAGATAATACTATAATTTACATATTTCCAGATTATCAAAACTACTAATTTCCTTTACATACAGACATAGATACACATATTATGAACATAATTTTAAACCAACAGCTACAGTTCCACTATCTAGAAATAATTGAAAAGATTAGGCTAGACCAATGTAACAGAAAGCAGATAAACCTGTAAGATAAATAACATCACTAGCCTTGCTTCAAACAAATCATAATTTTTGTGCTAGAGTCTCATGAAAGGGATTCAACACCATGGAATTAGATGATAGGTATTCCTGGATTCAGAGGAAATTGTTGCTGTGAGACTCTACACATTACACAGAGAACTTAATACACAACTACTAAAATAAAATTTCTACCATAATGAGCTTGGCAGAAGTGAAGATACACTAAAGAGACACTTGTATCTCACAATCTGACTATTGACATGATGGACTCTTAAAAACTGGTAATTTCACCCGAAATCTTATGCTAAGAGAAAGAAAAGGTGCCAGCCAAAAGGAGGACCTAAGACTGAAGCCAGATAGTAAAGGGGCAGTGGTGGCGAGGACCACATCTTGACCAGGATTCTCCAATGGGACCTGCCTAGGTCCCTACGCCCAGGAGTAGATAGCCAAAAAAGAAAATGAATTCAATGGTATTTTTAGAGGTTCTGTGTCTCACAATACTTTGCCTGGGCATTATTTTTTTACTTCATGAATACTTGACTTATTATATATTGTCATTTTCAATATTGTTTTAGGGCTTTCTGCATGGGGGAATGTGTGTCTCAGCATTTGTGAATGTGGTGTTCTTTTTCTTTGGTTCCTTTTTTCTATTTGATATGTCATATCCTGGTTTATTTTTATTTTATCTTATTTTCATTATTATTATCATTTCTTAGATGTTTGTTGTATTCTAAGGAAAGAGAGAAAGAAAGGGTACGGATTTGTGTGTGGAAGTGAGAGGGTCTGGAAGAGTTAGGTGAGGGAAAACCTTAATCAGAATATACTACCTGAAAAAAAAAACTATTTTCAATTCAAAACATAAGTATGTTGAAGAATGTTTTTAAATGAGAAAGAATTTTTAAAATATGACTCAACTGCCTGCCTTAAATATCATCTAAATTATTTATCATATAAATTATGTCTGATAGTTACATACTTATGAATAAGGTAAAAATGAAAGATCTTTTTTCATCTTGGGGCACATACAATCCAATGAGAAATAAGTCGGCAAAATACTAATATCTCTGAAGTTAGATAGACCATAAATTGGGGTTTCATCTATTTTCTTTTCTCTCTGTTATTTCTGCACTTAATATCACTCATTTGGTTCTGCTCTCTCCACCTCTAACTAGCTCTGTCATGTCCTTTATTATGTATTAGAGCTGAATGCTCAATGTAGATTTTAAAAATGTATTCCTTCCCTCCTAGATTTACCTTTTAAAATATCTTTCTTATTTTATCAAAACATTGATTGCAACCACAACATGGGACTCAGCACTATAATATTATTGCTTGTCTATTTATTATATTTCTTCATATGCTTTTGTCATCCAAAACCATATTAAATCATGTATTTGTTTTCAAATTGGGTACACTCAGTATTCAAATTGAATAAAGTCTGCTCTTATCACTTAGCTTTGCAGTTAGTTCCTTAAAAACTCCAATAATTTTTTTTTTGGGGGGGGGAATCCCACTTATATGTACCATTCCAATAATGAATGGCAATATTAAATTTCTCTCCTTAATATGGACCCTTCTAGAGGCTGCTCCATTTACTTTATACTTGATATGTTCTTTGAAAATTAAGGACATTATAGATACAGATTTCAGTATGTATATTTTAAGACTTAAAGTGCATTGCATATCACATTAAATTCTAAAATGATTGTTTGTAAATTGCCTAAAATGCTTAGAGTTTAAAATGGCAATTTCTGCAATGACACTATATACAAAAGAGACATGTGAATAACCCTAAGGTTACTCAAACAAATAAAAGGGAATAATGCCTTTGAGAGCTATGTGACTCATTCTATCATTTATATTCTAAGTACATAAGGACCTTTTCCACTTCTATACTGAAGTTATTACTAAGATTTATATATTCTTTGTACTGTAATATTATATACACTAAAATATGTTTGTAAAAACAAACAGGGAATAAATTAAATCTTATGTGCTATAGTGTATTTAGATAAATTACAGTGTTCTTATATTATAGCTTAATACTGACATTCAACAAAATAATAATGTTCTGTATGTTGACATTAGAAATTACAAACTACATTTTAAGTTGGAAAACCACAGAGGCGATTACTGAGTATGACATAATGGTATGTGTGAAAGATATATATGTATAACATACACCTTGAGTTATACATTATTATTTCTCGAAACTGAACTAGAAATGGAATCTAACATGTAAACATTTAGACTTCAGGAATTTTTCCCAAGCCTGATCACATAGTACAGTCTCTAAAGCGACACTTATAAAATGCGCAGTCTTAGGTCTCTACCTGCAAGGATCCTGCTTTAATTGATTTGAGTGGTGCCTGGGGATTTTCCTATGTAACCAAGATCACTAATTACCATCTTAGCAGAATTTAACTCAAGAACAGTATCACATTTACAGTACACAACAGTGACTATCCCTGGCATTGTTTAGGCTGACTTGACTGTAGACTAAAGGTCACAGATTTCCTTGTGTATTTTCACTGTCATATTGAAAAGATAAAAAGTTCTAAACTGAAGCCAATGTTAGAGCAAAAATTACCTCTGGTCAAGAAAATGAAATCTCAGGCTTAGGAAGAGACCTAATATTCTAGTAGGGTGGTGGGTTCAATCATCTGGCCCAGAGACCACCCCAGGAAAGGTGGCCACAGCTTAAGCCGTGCTACAAAGATACACAGAATAACCACTTCTTGAATGAGACACCACACATTTCCTTGCCAGAATTGCAACACTTGGTTGACTAGCTTACTGTGCCAAAGGATTGCTACTGCACCAAAATCTTGTAGCTTGTAAATTGGCCTGCTTTGAAAACAGTATAATCTTTTTTATCGTTTTATCTCTTTTCAAACTATGCTTTCCTTATACACTTTGGGCTTCCTTATGCTTTTTCTAAAGCCTCCTTTCCCACCACGTGACTGCCTTTCCACTGTGTCTGACCTCTGTGACACCTTAAATTGCATGCCTTTTCTTCTCCCTTCCATTCTCTTCCTCTGGGTAGCTGCTGAAAATTTCAGTTTTTCTGCCCTAGGGTTTTTTTTTTCCTTTTTTAAACACTAATAAAGTAGTTTCTGGGCTTGTGTTTGAGTCCATTTATAAAAGCTTTTACTAAAGAGACGAAGAACCCCAATAGGGGACCTTGATTTCCCCTGCATCATTTGCAGACCACAAAGGGCCCCACAATTCTAGTAACACCAAGGATGGAGGAATGTATTCCCAGGGATTTTAGACATGGAACATGTAAGAAACATTAAATATTAGTCTTTTTGATAAGTCCATAAAACTTTCTTTTATGACAATGAATTCAAATCTTTTTCTCTCTCCCCACTTTATGAAACTTCTGTGCAAATATTTTTATCTCTTTCACATTGTAAAATCTTTATTAAAATGTTTTAAACTGTCCCTAACCTGGTAAGTATTGTATTCATACAAAGGTTCTGCTCGAGTCTTAGAACTTAAATGACTTAAGTGACCAACCATTTCTTGGTTTCCTTCATTTCTTTTATTCAGATTTTTTGTTTGCTTTGTTGGTTTTCATTTTGTTTTTTCCCCAATATAATATTTCTTTTTGATTATATGGAAATTTGACATAATGCATCCTTATCATACTCATTTCCCAAACCTGGTCCACACCTGTCCTGGTGACCTCTCCCACAACAATAAAAAGAGGAAGAAAAGAAATATATACCAAGTCCATTTTGTGTTGCCCGTATACTCACTGGAGTATGGTCAAACACACAGTGGCTAAGCCCTTAAAGAAAACCAAGTCTTTCCTTACTCTCTGCCCCACCAGAAGCCATAAACTGTGAAGAATTAGACTTGAGCATCTCATAACAATCTTTAAGAGTTTTCATCTACTGCTTTCTGTCTAAACCTTTCCTTTTGTGGGGGGTGACTAACAAATCTTGAAAGACACAGTTACTACCTGCACTGGAATAAAAACCAAGTGTATTTCCTGCCATGGTGTGTTTCTTCTAATTTTGTGACTAGTATGCCCTCTCAATCAAAAACTTTGCCTTGTTGGGACACTATAATTGGAGTGGTGATCTTTTCCTTTGCTGTCCAAATTATTTCTAAGAGAACATATGAATGGCATGCTACCCTGAGCATTGCAAGTTTTGGCTGCAATTCAAATTCTACCTTCTACCTATATGGCCATAGACAAGTTATATTGCCTTGGTTTTAACTTCTTCATATGTAAAATTGAAGATAAAATACTTACATCATAGAAATAGTGAGTGTTAAAGCAAGGTAAGAAAGTAACTAACTGGTCACAATACCTAAGATCCATCAAGCACTCAGCAACTGGAAGATAGTATGGAATTCTAGCCATATCTTTAAAGGTGCTAGATGAATAAGAGACAAAGATAAGACTTGCCTTTCAGAATTTCTATGTGATATATTTATAAAAATATGAGACATCTAGAGAAAATTGGTTAAGTTCTGAGTGTGCAGCTCAACAGGAGTAACAAATGTTATCAACCTCATAAATAACATCATATGAGGCAATGAGTTATTATTGTAACTTTATCTTCAAGTTATACCTCTTAGGTGTTTTCCTTGAACCACTGTATGTTTAGAAATACTTTTTATCCAGAGAAAGATTATTAGAAGTCTTATGATGGAGATGGTTATAAATTATTATTGTTTGAATAGGACCAGGAATCTTTGGGATAGTCAAATGGAATCTGCAGCGTGTTTTAAACAGAATAAAGCAGAAGGACATATTTTCTCTCAGTTAAAAGTCATTGACTTCTGAATAAACGAATGAAAAACCACTTGAATGATGTAGTGAGTAAGTAACAAATATCTAACTGTTCATAAAATGGAGGCAGAAGCAAAAGAAAGTAAGATAAGAGGCAGACAGAGCCTTAAATAAATAGGCAGTTTGGTTGACAGCTTAGATTATATACAAGGCTAAGACAGAGATAGCTTGTCTGAAACTAAATCAAAATAGAGTTGAAATTAGAAAGAAAGGCATGTTCCATATATATATATATATATATATATATATATGTGGAAAATATATATATTTTATGTCAGATCTTGATTAATATTTTTAATCAATATATATATATATCAAGATAAAAGGATCAGAATTGACTCTTAGTAGAATCAGAATAGTTTTAATGAAGAGGTGAGATGATTTAATTGACCTTTCTGAAAGGTTGTTTCAAATGCTGTTAATAGAGCAGATAGAAGAGGACAAGAACATAAAAGGGAGATCAGCTAGGATGCTATTTCAGGACACTTTGAAGGAAAGAGTAGTGGCATATAGAATTGCAAAGGTTGAATGGGAACACATTAATTTGTAGGTTAAGCCAAATCAATCATACAAGCAAAATGGAGTCTACATAAATATTACAATCATGAATAATTTATTAGAATGCTAATAAATATAGGACAGAGGTATGGTTTTATTGTATACATTTAAATAGAACTAAGGCCCAAATTTTCTAGAAAAATGTAAAAATGTCTTGCTCCGTTCATTTTTTGAAAATGATTATGTCCTTTGACCTTCAGAATAGCAAAATTCTAATGCAGCAAATTCATGAGCAAACGTCCTGTTCAATATTAGTTGACCTTTTGACGAAATTTGACCTAGCTTTACCATAAGGAGATTAATTACTATGATATCCATTTCATTGTTGTGAAACATCTTAAGCCAATGCTTATTTGCGAAGCCACTTGACAATATTTTGAGTCTTTAACTTCAAAAACATGTTGGTATTCACATGACTGATTTGTCAGTGCAAGGCTGCATATGAAATTTGTTGTTTGATTATATGAATTATTTTCAGCTTACGTTTTTATGTCAGATCTTGATTAATATTTTTTTTTTTAGTTTTTTGTTTCTCAAACTGGGCTTCTCCATATAAAGCTCCTAGTTGTCCTGGAACTCGCTCTCTAGACCAGGCTGACTTAGAAATGCAGTTTCCTCACCAGTGCTGGGATTAATGGCATGCACCAATGCCACATTGATAATAAGCCTTTCTTTTCTTTTTTTCTTTCCTTTTTAACTTTCATTCTTCTCTCATTCATTACCTGCTGACCGCACTTTCCTCTCCCTCCAGTTATCTGAGTGCCTTCCCCATTTCCCCTTCTCTCCCAGATCACCTCCTTCTACGTCTTTCTTTAAAGAAAAAAAAAACCGGCATCTCAGGGATTTTCACTGAATATGGCCTAACAAGATATAATAAGAGTGGGCACAAACATACATCTTAAGGTTAGACATGCCATCCCAGTAGGAGGAGGAAAAGTGTCCCAAGTGGCAAGCAAAAGAGTCAGAAAATACCCCGCCCCTTCTCTCACACACACACACCCACACACCCACACACCCACACCCACACCCACACACACACACACACACACACACACACTCGCATTGTTGGGAGTTCACAAGAATAGCAAGCTATACAACCATAAGTTATATGCAGAGGACTTGAAGTGGAGAAGGGATTGTAGGAGTCAAAGGCTGGAGGATACTACCAGGAGAACACAGGACACAGAATCAACTAAGCAGGGCTCATAGGGGCTCACAGAGACTGAAGAGACAGACTCGAACCCTGTATGGGCTAATAAGCCTTTCAATATCAAGTTTTCTCAATCAGTCTCATCCCCTTCAATTCTCATTTTAAGTTGTGCCAATTTGTCATGTACGTTCAGTTCTAGGAGAAAAATAAAGGTATTTATCTGTATGAATTTCTAGTGGGGGAGAAAGAGTGTTTTAAGTTCCTTCTTCCTTCAAAACAATTTTTCTGACAGAAGGCTTTTAATTTTAACTATGCTCAGTGTTGACAATTCAAACACTAATACCTGAGCACAAAGGAATTTTAGAATGTGTAACAATACCTCTAAGGAAATGTTTAGTATAGTTAAGAAAGTTTTCCAACATTGAAGAAGAATCCAATTACAAAAAATTAACATAATATTTAAATGACAAAACACTTGTGAATGAATGCTTATTAATGTGGAACCTTCAGAGATGTGAAATTTTCAATTGCATGCACATTCATTTGAATGTGCTTATTGAATTTAGCTAAATAAGCCTATTTCATAAAACAGCCAAACAAAAGAAATAACCAACTCTTTATTTTTTCCTTTGGATTGTAAATACCATTAGTCATGAACTCAGAGACACATTCTCTGAGAAATTTATAGCTCATCTATTAGTAATGTTATATAATAGTCTACTCCGAAACCTTCATGGCTTGCCTTACTCCACAGTACCCTATTTAATAGAGTGTTTTTTTTCTTTTGCTGTCTTTATTTTGAGAAAGGGTAATGCTACATAACCCAGGCTTTCTTTGAATTTTTGATCCCCCTGCATCAGTTTCCCAAATGCTCTAATTACAGGCATGTCACCACAATGCTTGACTCTTCTATAGAATTTCACTTCTACCTGCTATTAGCTATCAGAATGGAAGAAAATAGCCCTATAGGTACAAACTATCCATGACCTTTCAAAAGCCCAACCATGCCAATGATTTTAAAAGTATATTTGAAACAATAATAAAGCTTTATGTGAAGTTATAATATTTAAACACTTGGTTCTACTAAGTGGCATTAATTTTATCATCAAGCACTAAGAGCTGTACATTTTCATTCCCATGAGAAATATGAATCATCATAGAGCTTATGAAGACTCTTTAATTCACTCCTTCTTTAAAAAATAAAATATTTGTAATTTTAATAAATAACTGAAACAAACCTTTTAAACTAATTTTTTGTACAAAATACTTTAGCTTGACGGTAATAAAATTTCACACTGGAAACATGAATATATAGATAGAAATATTAAACATCTTAGGCAAAAATAACTATCTGAGCAAAAACCATCTTCTAGCCTTTAATATAAGATCCTCTATCTTTATGTTGTTAGATTTAAAACTACCTAAAGTTATTCTCTCTACTACGTGAGTTGCTAGATCTAAGCAGTCAGTCTCCAGCTATAACCAACATCACATCAATGGAGCAACAGTTCCAATGAGACCAACGTTTGTTGTCAATCAGCAAGATTATACTTATCAATTAATGATGCCCCAGGAATCCATTCTAAATTTACTTGGACATCTGACTGTCTGAAAGAGCAAGGATTGGTATTCAGGCATCTGGACTAGACTGCCCTTGGGGGCCTGACAGGCTATGCATGTCCTCAGCTGCAGCTACAAGAGCACTTCTTGTGCACTTTTGCTATGTTCTCTTTTAAAAGGTGCGCCTTGCCTACCCCCCCTTTCTCTTCTGTCACTCTTGTGCCCAGGGATCCGTCTCTGTGCCCCTCTCTGCACTCTCTCTGTCACCTTTTCTGCCTTTTTTCTCTTTTCCAATAAACCTTCCATGTGAGCTCTATTATATGGTGTGAGTTCTTCCAGTCATTTTTATATACACACCATTGGTGCTTTGGGACTGGGTAGGCTCTCCTGGAGTCCTGAGGTACACCGGGACCCTAGAACCCGGTCCACATACGACAGCCTCACTGCTCCAATTAACAGAGCACTGGGACCCTCCATCCAACATCAACATGATTGGTGAGCCCCCTTCTTCTTCACCTCTGACTATTTCCCATGAGTGATCCATTTCTCTTCTCTCAGGCATGGTTTCCTACCTTTTGGCCTTGTCATTTCCTGGTACCAGGCAAACATGGCTCTCTCAGGCTCAGAGCTCTCTTTGCGTGATGATGCATGGGACAACCTGTGACTACTTATTCTGATACTCTGAATTCTTGGGATGCTAAGAATTGCAGACGTTTGGATCTTATTTCTCTACCTCACTCATGGGAAGTGCATCTACTTTTTCAGTCAGACCAATCCAAATGGCTGCTTTCCTGCACTCTATAACCCAATATTTTATGGAATCTTTGCAACATTCTGCCAGAGATCTGATAAATGGAAAGAGGTATCACCCTTTCATTCTTCTGCATTCCCTCTCCCTCAGTAGACCTGATGCATGCAGCATGTTTGCTCAGTGGCAGGGTCCACCAAACATTTTATGCTGGGACCCTAATCACCTGCTCTACCCAACAGAACTGCTCTCTTCCACCTGCAACAATTCTGCTTTCTCATTTACTGCCAGCTTTGTCTTCCATTCAATACTGGCAATTGGGTCTCTGGTAGGGTTACATGCATCTGACCATTCCCCTGGATGTGAGGTTTCATTTCTTGAAGACAGTCTTCTCTTTGCCTTCTGGCTTTTCTCAAAGTCCCGGCTCCAGGCAACTATGTCTCTGTCTGACTCAGAGCCATTGGCCCCTATTCCTGTGTGATAATGCATGGGACAGACTGTGCCTACTTAGTGTGATCCTCTCTGAATTCCGGGGACCCGATGAATTACAGCCCCTGGGTCTTCTCTATGACACTCATGGGAACTTTGTTAGTGTCTGTAGCACTTTACTCCCTTTTGGAATGCCTTTTAGAGACCAACTGACCACTCCTTTCAAATCAAATTTGGCTTCAGTATTCCCTGGATCAGGCAATCGGGAAACTGAGAAAGAGTTCTCCACTTTCTTTTTTCTTCTATCTGTTCTCCCTTTATAATTGTCCTGTTTGTTTGCTGCAATATGCGAGACTGAGGAAGTCAACTTCCTCTTGCTCGGCACACACTGGTTCTCACTTTCTTTTACTCAATTTCTGTTTCCATTTCGACCTGGTGATCTTTCCCATCACATTTCCTTGCCTTCCTCAGGAGACAGTCATACTAGTTTAGTGCAATTTTTTTTTTCTGTTTCACTTTTTACTATTGACTGCCATCAGAAATTAACCACCTGTGTCTCCTGGTATGTCGACTAGAAAGAGGGCGTTAACGTGATGCAATGGGGATGAAAAAGGAACAGGTACTGTCAGTTCTAGTGTGTTCCAGGTAATTGATTTGAGTTCACCTCCAACAGCATCCTTCCAGTTCCAAGAGGCACCGAACGGTCCCTTAAATCATGGACAGTGAAGTGCAGCAGCCAGCTACCCAAGGATGTGGACAGTACCCCAGCTTTCTCAGGTTCCCAAAAGATGATAGACATTTCCCAAGTCAGCCAGAAACAGTCTTGAGATCACGGCTTCCTCATCCTTGCCTCATGTGCTACTCCTTTCTAATTCCTTGTCTTTTATGATAAACAAAAGGGAGGAATGTTAGAATTCAGGCATCTGTGCTGGCCTTCCCTTGGGGTCCTGACAGAATATGTCCCAGCTGCAGCCACTAAGAGTACCTATTTTACACATACACTACGTTCCCTTTTAAAAGGTGGGCCTTGCCCACCTCCCATCGAATTTTTTCTTTCTCCCCCCTCTTTCTCTCTTTCTTTTTCTCCTCTGCTGTTCTTATCTCCGGAGATTGGTTTCGGAACCCCCTCTCTGCCCTCTTCTCTCTCTTTTTCATATAAAATTCTCATGAGTGCCTTGTTGTATGGTGTGACTCCTTCCTGCCGTTTTTAAATAAATGATAACAATAAGATCTTAAATACCACAAGAGTTCCAATGAGGGTTGATATTTGAAAAATTACAAGTCATATCAATTCTGTGTATCTATGGTAGCTCGTTAGATTCAGTCTGAATATGTAACATGTATTGTCATCGTCTGTGAATTGCTTTCAAATTGTTGCTATTTGTTACATAAGCAGTTGAAACATTTTTGGGCTATAGACATAACAACTCATTGGCTTAAAGGATTAATTGCAACTGACATTCTAATTTATTTATTTATTCTTGAAACAGCATTTCTCTGTGTAGATCTTGCTGTCCTGGAACTCATATAAAGACCAGACTGACCTCTCAAGGTCCCAGAGATCTGCCTTCCTCTGTCTCCCTAGTGCTGAGAATAAATACGGGTACCACCACAGCCCACTCACAGCTAACATTCCTATTTCCGGAATCTATTAGTTAATTTAGGGGAGCTATGGTCCCCTAAACTTTAAAAGGCTTATAGACTCACTGAACTACTTGTTCTTTTCTAAACAGTATCGTGACCTTTTCAAGCAGAACCGTGTAATATTGCTTAAGGAGTAGCCTGAATATAACTCTGATGCTAAAATTTACTTCAATGTATCTACATATAATTTATCTGCCACAAAGACTAGCTTGGTACCATAAGAATTTCTAGCAAGAAAAGCTACACCATATTCAACGAATACAAGTAACTCAATGTACTTTGAATGAAATATATATTAGGCAAGTTACAATGTCATACTCATTCCATGAGGGAATTTATAATCTAGTTATTATTTCGGTGGGAATAATGCAAAGATCTCACTAGATAAATACTGGATCTGCCTAGTTTCTTAAGGAAAACACAGTTACATTCTTCCTGTGTCTTTCATACCATTTATCTCTTTGCTTATTTATTTATGAGACATGGCCTCATGTTGTCAAGGCTGATCTTCAACAACTAATTTTGCTGATTCCGTATTGCAAATTCGTTCCACCATACCTGGCAGCACATTACTTTCTTGATGTAGTAATAGAAAGTCAGACTTTTGTAGGACAAAAGATAGTTTGTCCAAAGTGTAAACATGGATTTATTATCTTACTCATTTGCTACACTGTCACTGTGAAACATATCTAACTGACAAAAGTTCTGTAGAAATACGACAACAAAATATATTCTAAGTATGTAATGCAAAGGCAATAAACACCTCTAAGCAATTAAATTTATTCTTTCTTTCTTTATTTTTTTGTTGAAAAAATTTCTGCCTCCTCCCCACCTCCCATTTCCCTCCCCCTCCTCCCACTCTTCTCCCCTTCCCCTCAGTCCTCTCCCCCTCCCCCCACTCCATTACCCCTCCCTCTTGAATCTGAAGGGCAGTCCGGATTCCCTGCCCTGTGGGAAGTCCAACGTCCTCCCCCCTCAATCCAGGTCCAGAAAGATGAGCATCCAAACAGGTGAGGCTCCCACAAAGCCAGTTCATGCAGCAGGATCGAAACCCAGTGCCATTGTCCTTGGCTTCTCATTAGCCCTAATTGTCCACCATGTTCAGAGAGTCCGGTTTTATCCCATGCTTATTCAGTCCTCTATAGAGAATCTTGGTTAAATATATAAATTTCAAATAAAAAATTGAAAATAGACAATTTCTTAGTCAGTGTTCTGTTGTTACAAAGAGAAGACACCATGACCATGGCAACACTTTAAAAGGCTTATAGACTCAGTGAATTATTCCATTATCATCATTATGGGAAGCATGGTATCACTCACTCAAGCATGGTGCTGGAGAATAGCTAAGTTTTACATCTCTATCAGCAGGGATCAGGAAAAGAGAGACATTGGGCTTAACTTGAGCATTTGAAACGTTAATGCCCACTCCCAGTTACATACTTCCTCCAACAGGCCACACCTTTTTGAACACGGCCACACCTCCTAATAGTAGCAGAGGGTTGAAGGGGAGGGGAGATGAAGGGAAGGGAACAGAGAGAAAAATGGATAGCTCAATAAAATCAATTAAAAAATAGCCAAATTCCCTGGTGAAAAAGCTTTCAAACAAATGAGACTTTGTGGGCCATACATAATAAAAACCACCACAAAAAGTAAAGAAAAATGTTGAATTGGAAATTTATGCAAAATTTTCTCTGCCTTTTGTGTTGTTTACCAAGCAGTGCATAACATTTTGTTGGCCTTCTGCAATTCTTTTGCAAACCTTTCTTCTTCACTACTGTAAGCCCTACCACCACCTCATTTCTTCCTCTTTGAATTTTGTGTAACCTGTATTTTGGGACTGTTAATTTTACAGACACAAAAATACATAGATATAAGTGCTCAAATTATACACTCATTTAGCCAAGATAAAACCAAAGTTAAACAATATCAAGGCAAGTGTCATTCTGTTTAAGGGAGCTTTAACAGACAGCTGTAAGTTAGTTTCTAGACTAACTCAAAAATATACTTCACCTCCTCAATGGTTGCTTAAATGAAAATGTTCATGTAGGACTAGAACAACATATTTAGCATATCTTAATCTTGATGATTTACTATTATGATTATAACATGAAAATCAGTCTATAGATATACTAGTTTGGGATACAGATAAAACTACCTTTGGTAGAGTTTGTTTCTTTGTCTGATAGTGTCTCTTACAAAACTCAGGCAGGCCTTGAGCTCACCATGTAATCTAGATGGCTATCAAATTTTGGCTTCACCAGTTTCAGTCCTGTGATTGCTGAGATTACAGGTGTCCACTACCATACCTTGTTCATGTTATAAAAACCCTGAATAATGATTTGTAGAATTAAATATTGAGGTCATTTGATGCTTGATTCCCCTCTGTATGCTAAGAATATGTTTGATTACCATTGGTTATTAAAGACGTTGTTTCAGTTTATAGTAAGGCAGCATATAGCCAGGCATAAGAGATGGCTTAGCAGAGTAAAACCAGGCAGAAAATCCAGACAAAGATATAGAAAGAGAGGAGGCAGAGTCAAACAAATGCCCAATCTTTACCAGTAAGTCACAGCCTGGTGGTGATACACAGAATAATAGAAATGGTTTATTTAAAGATATAAGAGTTAGCCAGATATATGCCTAAGCTATTGGCCAAGTTGTGTTATAATTCATATAGTTTCTGTGTGATTATTCGGGTCTGGACAGCCAGGAAAGAAAGAGCAGTTTCCACTTACAAATGTTGCCCTATCAACTTGGGCTAACTAGATAGCATGGCCCGTCACCCACTTCGGGTCCGGGTTCTTGTCCATCTGCTCAGGATTAGGAGGAAAATAGCTGAGAGCCCACCACCCTCAGCACTCTCTGCTTAAGCAACTTGCCGGATCAGGTCTGCTAGGCATGTACAAGCAGGAGAGCATGGAGGATTCCTGCCACCATACACAGAGATATTTTCATGCCTTGCAGCATGCTGCATGGCAGATTTACCTTTTCTTCAGACAAAAAGGGTTTATGCTGTGCTTCCCAGAATTGAGGTGATGAGCACAGCTTCCACCCAGCAGTCCCAGAGCTGGGGGTAAACTTACCTCTGTCATATTGAAAGGCCAAGAGAGGTGGAGTCAACATTCAGGGCTGCTTCAACCATGCTGCTTACCATTTTAAAATGTTCCTTGTCAGAAAGGATTTCAGATATACAATAGGACAAATTCAGATATAAAAGACATCTAAATGAGACACAGTGTGTTTAAAAAAAAAGTATCATGGCTTGGGAGAGAGGAGAAAAAGTGTATAGATAGTTATAAAAAGAAATAGTTTAAAAAATAAAAGTCTTTAAAGAAATAGTAAAAGTTATATAAAAGAGTACAGACAGTCATAGATTAAAGGTGTAAAGAAAAATTAGTCATTCAAAGATGGATGATATACAGAAAAGTCTAGATTATGTATATTATTGTGTTTCGTTTGAATTTTTTGACTGCAAAGAGACATTTGATTCTCGGGACTGCTATGTTAAACCAACATAAAGGTATCTTGACTTTACAATTTGGTTCTAAGTAAATGTTGCATAGGAAAGAGATTTTGCTTTTGTTCCCACAGAGGATGAGAACCTGTGGATTGCTTCCTGGCTAATGTGGTTTGATGGAACAAGATCCCACAAAGGGTCTCCATGAACCATAAAATACTTTGCCCACAAGCAGAAACAGTTTGGAAAAAACTTTGCCCATGTTCCCAAATTATTTATGAAAAAATATATTATTTTTTCATTTAAAGGGGCTTGATTATAAGTGATTTATGATCATAGTAAATATATAAAATATACAATAAGGGGGATATGATATAAAGATGAATACTTTGCATTGGTATGGATCTTGGTCTGTTAATACATAATTAAGGCTGATTTTGTTATACTGTGTATATGTATTTCTACTCTTGTTTAAGGTATTATGTGTATTAATAGATGATCATATATAATAGTCAAACTGTAGTCATGTTAGTTAGGTTTTCTAGATGTACAGAGATATATTTCAGGTGGATAGGAATTCTTCAGCCCTTTCAAAGAACCACAGAATATGGCATTTAAAATATTTTAAGGACTTAAACTTTTCTCAACAGTGAGTCATTTCTACATCTGGCAGCATCAATTACTTCAGAGAAGTTGATGAGTATTTAAGGAACTTGTTATGGAATTTGCCTTCATTGTTACAAGGCTAGCCATTTGGGCAAGAACCTACTCTTGTCTGGATTGCTTGATGGTATGCTGTATGAACTGGATATTCAGAACCCACATAAATGTGACTGCTAAATTTTCTAAAATATGGGATGGTTTTTCAGGGTTCCTACTTAATGAAAGTGTCTGCTAGACATTCTGAATGACACAGAAGAAAGCAACTGATGAACTTTGTCCTTACAAGAAAGAACACATCTTCAAGTATCCTGCTTCATGGAAAAGTATGCTGGATACTATGGGCCTGTAGGTTGAAGATGGATGCCCTAACATTACAGAAGAACTTTGGGTGACTGTCCAAGCAACAAGATGTCTCTGTCAATTCTAGAGTTTTAGAAGTTGCTTACAATACACTTCTTGTTTACTTAGGTAATATTATATCCTTGTGGGGTCTTTGGAGGATTGAAGACAGATAGTTATAGTTTTCCATAGTTAATGATAAAAGAACAATTAAATATAAAACTTTAGACTCACAAAGATAGGATAGATTATAGAGTATTTTTTTAATTTGTTATATGTAAACAGGCTAAATATTGTAACTATAATTCTTGCTTGATAACTGTTTGTGTATGTGATTTTTCTATGTTAAAGTTAAAACTTTCCTTTTATTTAAACAGAAAAGGGGAGATGATGGGGGATTCCCCTCTGTATGCTGTGATTATGTTTTATTACCACTGGTTAATAAAGAAGCTATTTTGGGCATGTTTTAGCAGAGTAAAATCAAGCAGAAAATCTGAACAGAGATGTAGAAAGAGAGTGAGCAGAGTCAAAGAGACACCATGCAGCTGCTGAAGGAGAAAGACGCTGGATTCTTACCATTAAGCCACAGCCTTGTGTGATACATAGATTAGTAGACATGAGTAAATTCAAGATGTAAGAGCTAGCTAGAAATGTTCCTGAGTCATTGGACGAACAGTGTTATAATTAATATAGTGATTGTGTGATTATTCGGGTCTGAGCGGCCGGGAAACAAGCAAGCAGCCTCTGCCTACCATCATTGTCGTTATGTTCACATTTTTTCCTATCCAAAGGACTTTTTTTTCCTTTTTTTTTAATTTATTTATTTAACATTTCCACATCCTCCCTTTCCCTCCCCCATTGCTCTCCAGTCCTAAGAGAAGTCAGGATGCCCTGCCTTGTGGGAAGTCCAAGCCCCCCCCCTCTATCCAGGTCTAGGAAGGTGAGCATCCAAACAGACTAGGCTCCCAAAAAGCCAGTACATGCAGTAGGATCAAAATTCAGTGTCATTACCATCGGCTTCTCAGTTCGCCCTCACTGTTAGCCCCATTCAGAGAGTCCGGTTTGATCATATGCTTGTTCAGACCCAGTCCAGCTTGCCTTGGTGAGTTCCATTTTTGGTGGGACTGCAAACTTGTGCAACCACTTTGGGAATCAGTGTGGCAGTTTCTCAGGAAACTGCGACTCAACCTACCTCAGGATCCAGCAACTCCACAAGAGCATTTGTTCAACTATGTTCATAGCAGCACTATTTCTAATAGGCAGAACCTGGAAACAACCTAGGTGCCTCTCAATAGAAGAATGAATACAGCAGGCATGGCATATATATATACTTTAGAGTTCTATTCAGCGGTAAAAAAAAAATGACATCTTGAATTTTGCATGCAAATGGATGGAAATTGAAAACACTATCCTGAGAGAGCTAACCCAGACCTAAAAAAGAGGAATGTGGTATGTATTCACTCATAAGCAGATTCTATCCATAAATAAAGGACATTGAGCCTATAGTTGGTGATCCTAAATAAGAAGGTGAACCCAAAGAAAAACATATAGTTATCCTCCTGGATACTGGAAGTTGACAAGATCACTGGGCAAAAGTTGGGAGCAGGGGGGTTGGGGTGGATTGGGAGGTAGGGGAGATGGGGAAAGAGAAGGAAGAAGGGGAGGATTGGGGGGATCTTGGGGGAATGGGATAATTGAGATGGATGAAGGGTGGATTTGGGAGCAGGGAAGAAGTTATCCTAACCAAGGGAGCCATTTTAGGGTTGGCTAGAGTCTTAGCTCTAGAGGGGTTCCCAGGTGTCCAAGGGGATTTCCCCAACTAGGTCCCTGGGCAGCAGAGGAGAGGGTGCCTGAACTGGCCTTCTCCCATAGACACACTGATGAATATCTTGAATATCACCATAGATCCTTCATCTGGAGAGGGATGGAGATAGAGACAGAGACTCACATTGGAGCACTGGACTGAGCTCCCAAAGCCCAGATGAAGAGCAGAAGAAGGGAGAACATGAGGAAAGAAGTCAGGACCTCGAGTGGTAAATCCATCCACGGAGACGGTGGGACTGATCTAATGGGAGCTCACCAAAGGACTTTTAATGTTCTCATTAAACATCATAGTGGTTAACTTAAAGATATATTGTTATATGTATAGGAGACTAACATTTATTTGCACCCATACACTTAATGAATAAAGGGAAAAATTCCATATTATGCCTATATATTATCCAGTATCAATTTAGAGATATTGTTCTAAAAGTTTTCTAATTTTTTTATTAAGTAGGTTTTCTCAAAGGTGTGATATGATTAAAGTCATTTATTGACAATGAATAGTCCTGATAGTAGTGACAAGAAATGAATGCCAGTAATGTTTCTAAGTAATGACATACTATGTATTTTAATGGAAACTTGGTAATTGATCTATAGATAATAGTGAAATAAGGTAAGTGAGGAGAAAAATATTTTAAAGTTTCTAAGACTAATTAATTTTCTAAGGGTAAAATTCCTCAATTATTCTAGTTCTACAACATTCCAATTCTTTATTTTCATATATAATAAGATTAAACATGTAAAATTTTATCTGTATATGTCAAATTAATAAATTAATAAATATCATAAAATAAATTTCGCATATGTTAAATCCACATCTTATTTAAAAATAAATGTAAAAATTAGAAATTTAAATCTGAGTTTTATATATAAAAGCAAGTTATCATTTTCCATTGGATAATGAATTATTTGAATTTGAAATTTGAATTAAAAAATTAACTATGAAAAAACATTCAAATTTATTTTTAATGATTAAAATTCCAATTAAAACCATAATTGGACATATAATGAATAGAATAACAGAAAGAGTCATTATCAAGTGCTGGTGAGAATTTGGGTAAACTGAATTTTGTGAAGTTAGTGAGAATTTAAGTTGGTATAACCAATTTGGAGATCGTTTGAAATCACTTTTTTAAATATATGAATATTCCTCTCAGTTACTGTCCAAGAAGAAACTGAATGTCACTTTATTTTTTAAAACAAGTAGAGGAAGACTTTAATTTCTTTCTTGATTTCTTCCTTGACCCAGGTGTGATTCAGTAGTTGACTGTTCAGTTTCCATGAGTTTGTCGGTTTTTTGGGGGTAGTGTGGTTGATGCCTTCTAACTTTAATCCGTGGTGATCTGATAAGACACAGGTGGACACTGATATTTTTTTGTATCTGTGGAGGTTTCCTTTGCTTCCGAGTATGTGGTCAATTTTTGAGAAGGTTCCATGAGCTGCAGAGAAGAAGGTATATTCTTTCCTATTTGGGTAGAATGTTCTATAGATGTCTGTTAAGTCCATTTGATTCATTACCTCCAATAATTCTTTTAATTGTCTATTAGATGATGGGTATTGATGTAATTAATTGACACATCTCACAGATACTCAGGAGTGAAGGAATCAAACTGCAAAGGTTATATGTGGACAATTTTATTAATGGCATTCTCAAAAAGAGATTACAGCCCAGGATGTGATAACAGTGGGTTTGCATTGAGTTCCTTGAGGTGACAGAACTTTCCTGCCTCCTGATCAGCATAAAGGTTACATGAATCTGTATGTGTTAAATCTTCAAATAAAAGCAGAACAGTTAAAAAAACAAAACAAAAACAAAAAACAAAAAAACAAGTAGAGGTTAGAAAGGAAGGAAGAAAATGGAACAAAAAACAGCCTTACTTCATTTTATAAATGTGGATTTGGGGATATTCATTCAAAACCAGAAATGTCTGAATGGAACCAAAACAAACAAACAAAAAAATTGAGGCAGCTTCTGCCCATCGAAGTGATTGGGGAACAAAGGGCTAGTAAAAATGTGCCCTGTCTTCTTCCACTAAATATGCATTCCAGTTGTACAGTATTAGTCCAAGAGATAACATCGGCTGTAGTGAAAGTCAGGTACATGTACCTCACAATGGTCAACTTTCCAAAGTACAGAAAAAGGAGATACCAAGGGCACATATTTTAACAACTGACTCAACAATCTCATTCCCCAAAGTCCTCTACAAGAAGTAGTATCTGTACGAGGCAAACAAAGAACAAAAATGTATAAATTGTAGATTTATTCCTATAATAGAAAATAGCACTAAAAATTAATAAAATGTACCTAGCCAATGACAGTGATGAAGCTTGGCACTTTAATGCTGACTGTGGAAAAAAATCTGTCACAAAAGAATAGATACAATGTGATTCTAATTATAAGAAGTGAAAAATATTGTGAAAAAAGTTATTTAGTAATACATTCATGTGTGCCAAGATCAGGAAAAGCAAATTAAGGTTTGTGGCTATCCCTTGTGAAAATAATGAAATCATGGAAGGGTGTATAGTGGGTTCTAATCAATGGAAATTAGTAAACATAGTTGTTTATTATATAAAATAGAAAGATTAAAATATTTTTATCTGAGTGATATATATGTGTGTGTGTGTGTGTGTGTGTGTGTGTGTTCAAATGAATGACAAGTCAACTCAAAGGAAACAGGACATTTGTTTCACTAGAAAGCCTTGCTCTCTTAGTATTTAAGGGTTATTTTGTCCTGAAATTTAATAATCATAGGAGACAGAGGCTTCACCAGGGAGGAAATACAATTATTATTATAAAAAATAATTGTTCACATAGTTTAAAAGTGACCTCTGTTAACATTTTCCATGGCACTTCTACTGTACAAATCATTGACAGGCCCTGTGAAACTTTGTGGAATCGTTTTCTTTGCTGGGGGCTCTATTGCACTCACTATGCTTCTCCATAAATCAGAAAATCATTTGAAAATCATCCCTTTAAGAAGTCATTTTTGAGTACTTGCTACATACACAACATCAAGGTATGAATTTAGAATAAATGCATCTGATTTCATCACAGTTTAGATTATGGAAAATAGGCTATAGAGCTTTCAAATACTAAACAGCAAAATGAAGCTAAACCACATGTATCAGATGTGAAGAATTCAACAATGAGACAGAGCCCGTTTCATCTCCTTGTCAAACAAGATCATGGCATCAGATAATTGGGAAATTCAATTTGTGCTCTGTAGCTGACATGTCTGATCCCACCAGACACACTTTTGAATTTATTATCTCTGTGATGGAAAGTCCCTGGGCATGTTGAAGGTCTGTTAGGTCAAGCGCCACTGCATGTCTTACTGTTTCTGCTTCAAGGGTTTGTTTTTTTTTTTTTTTCCAATTTCATGGAAACTTACTCATCCTATACATGGCCAAAAATCTGATGTTATTGGTAACACTCCTATGTTCCTATGTAAGGTTTCTATGTTCCTGGCAACATAAGAAGCAAAGACAGATTTCCCCATAGTCCTGTCCTTCAGAGGTATATTTATGTTTATTTATAATATTCCCCTAAGGAGGTCCATAGCTTTGAGCTCAGCTTTCTACGCCAATATCCAGCTTAGTAACAAACTCATTATTTCCTTTCCCCCACTTCTTCTTTGTCTCTTTTCCTACTAGTGATTTTGGTGATCAGCTACCAAGTGAGCTAGGCACTCTCTAGTCTTGCCTCAGGAACAATTAAATTAAATAAATGAATAAATACATAAGTAATAAAATAATGACAAATTACAACAAAAATGAGTCTTTTTATTGAAAGAGGTGCATAGCCTATCATCAAATATCATTACCTTCTGGGAATGAAGATTTTTATCTATTATGCCTGTAGATCGGAAGCTGAGAAAGTAGGATTGCCCAGAATTCAATACCAGATTGGTCTACAATGAGTTTCAAACCATCCTGAACTACAGTATGAGACCATGTCTCATATGAAATAATAAATGTTATCACTGAAAAACAACTGAAGAGGGACTACCCTAGTGACTCAGTAACCACGAAAATCTCTTTCAGCTTGACTTTGTTAGTAATTTGGGGAAGACTAAGAACAGACTAGGACTATAGACTTTGACTTCAGTGATTAAAGCAGAACCATTGAAAATGAAGAAATGATGCTCCAAAGAATAAAACCATCAAATAATTAAGTAGTCTAAATGCTTTCTGGAAAAACAAAAGACACATTCAAATCAAATGGATGCTACACCAAGTAATCAGAATAAATTTTCAGATTGGAGCTACAGGAAAACATTTGACTTCTAATAGCCTTCTAATGACATTTATGTGCAAAAACAACTTAGAAGGTGTTGGTAAACACACTGAAGGGTTTTCTTGTTTACAATAGGCTTATGGCATATTACAGTTATGACTACTTTATATGAAAGCCAAGGCTCATAAAAATCTAAGTATGAATCTTAAAGTCAGATATCCCATAACCTTTACATAAATATACAAATTTAGAGAGTGGAATTCCAATACACACAATTCTAACTACCAGGCTGAACTTGAACAAACTTTACTGAAACATGTATAATGGATAAAACATTGGGAAAATCCAGATCACGACAAATGTAGGCAGGTTTACGCTGCCCAGTGCTAGAAAGTATTAGTAGTAAGGATAATAGACCATATAAATAATTCTCCAGTGTTCTATTATTAGAAATGTTGGGTGGGCACTAATTAAGACAGAGCCAGTCAGTGAACGTGACTGTTGAGTGGAAGAGTACATTCAGTATTTATATATAAACTGGATGTTCTGTTCACCTTTATATTTTTACATTTATAATCTTTATCACTGACCATGAAATTCTTTCACTGGTATGACATTCATGTCAAGATATGTTAAACAAACAATTGGCTAAATTTACAATGAAAGAAATATTTTATTTCTTTTCAATCAAAGACTGCTGGTACAATGTAAGCTTTGTTTTAATGTTTGTTTTTAATCTATGTATTGCCCTTTAAGTCTTAGGCATAAAAAGTAAATTTCATAAGGCCTATGACCAGAATTGGAAGAAATTTGTTTTGTGTGTGTTACATGCTTTTCAAACACTTTGCAACAACATTTATTGCATAACTCCTGCAAATTCACAAAAAGGAACTGCTTTCTGATTTCAAAAATCAAAGGAGTAAGAACATGTCCTGAACTTGATCTTCTTCAACTGATAGTAAGTGTTAAACTCTGAATTACAAATTTTCCTTCTCCCTTATTCTAACTTCCTTTTAGCCTTATGTTGTCAGCTCTAGGAAAAAGATGAAGATGAAAAGGAGCTGTATCTTCTGGCTGTATTCTACCCTTTATAACATATTTTCATGATTTATCCTTCACTAGAGTTTACTTGTTGAATTTTCAAGTTTACATTCAGAAGGGCTGAATAAATTCTTTACATTTCAAAAAACTGCATTCAGGTTTTTGGGAGTGCTCTAGGCATCTCCCTCTGTCCTATTAGATTCTGGGAGACTCCATCCTGTGGCTTTATGTCACTCTAAGCCTCCCCTAGAATCTGTCAGATTCCACAAAAGCAGATGCTTCATATGGAACATGATATAATGACTCAATAAAGTCTCTCTCTTGATCTTTCTTATTTTCTTTCTTTCCCTCTTTTTCACCCTCTTCCCTTTCCACTCTCTCAAGCATGCAGGATTCATTTCCATACCACTCTGTAGTAGAAGCACAAGGTTTACAATGGAGGGCTCACTGTAATGGGGAACAAGATTGTAAATTAGCACATAGCACATTCACATAATGGTTCAACTTCACTTAAAAATGATTAGGGTTTTTTTTAACTTTGTTAATAAAATAAGCTATAGTATAACATACTAGTGAAGTAATGTATAGTTTTTCTGTTGATCACACACCACAAATACCATAATTTATATTCTAAGGGTCTATGTGGCTTTTGGGAATATACAGTGAGTGATTGGATGTACAAATGATAAATTGACTTTTGTAATTCAAGTTCTTATTGTGTCAAATATTTTCCCATGTATTCCAAGTATTTTTAAATATATACTTAAAGAGAATAAGGATTTTTTTTTCCATCAGAACCTTAAGAACATACCACACTAGTGTTCTTGAAAACTCTTACCGAAGTTGGATGTATTTTCACCATGGGATATATGCAATATAATAATCAAGACCATGTTCATAATTGGATATAGTTGAAGTACATTTGAAAATACTATGTAATTTGACAGTCTATGGGATAGTTTAGTATAAAATGTTGTAAGAGTATCAAAGTAAAGAGTAATTCTACCTTAGAGACTTTATGAAATGTATCACATAGGATATCAAATTTTCTATGGGTTCCAAATGATGATCAAAAGTTTGGCAGATTGAAACACTGGGGAGGAACATTCAAAGTCTACGAAGAACACCTAAAAGTATAAGAAGGAGATGAGAACATGAATCAGTAGAAGAAAGAGAACGACTAAAAGCAGACATCCTTGTAGTTCAAGTTAAGGAAATTAAGCTTGAGACAAAGGGATAACAGAATGAGTTTTAAGCATGCAGGGTTCAATACAGAATTATAAAGTTTATCACAGGGCAAGAGAGATTGTTCCATGATTTAGAACATTTACAGTTCTTGTGGAGGACCCGGATTCAATTCCCAGAACCAATGTAGTGGCTCATAATCATTCATTTATCAAGTCCTAGGGGGATCTGATGCTCTCTTCTGGCATCCATAGAAAATAAATACTCATGTCGTCCATATGCACACATGCAGCAGGCAAAACACTCATACACATAAAATAATAGCTTGTTTTTAAAAAAGAAGTCAATGACATATAGCATTGTTTGAACAAAAGGATTGTATATGAGAAGGACTATATTACACGTGACACTATAAAAAAAATCAGGTTACCCATTATAGGACACACCTGAGAAAATGTTTTCACCATTTAAATATAAAATAAATAATTACTTATATGTTGATACTTTCTTTGCACTCCTGTCACACATACAGGAATACTAACCTACACATGTGCTAAGTTAAATTTTTACTTCTACTTTCTATTGTCAGTTCATTCAATGACATTATATCTGCTGACTACTGCTATTTCACTTTTACTTTGGAGACTACCTAATTTACAATCACCATTGTACAAGTTTTCTGTTCTAACCCTCTATATTAATATGTTTTATCACCATGAAACAGGTAACCAAAGTATTCACAAGTTTCAAATCATTAATCAACTATATTTTATATAGTTTTTCATTGTCCCATTTATTTGGAATTATCTAATCTTATTAAATACTCCTGTTTCTCGGAGGGCTTTAAAGAAAAAAACCTTAAAAACTGAATGTCTCATTTCATGGTTCAAAAGAGAATTAAAGTGTCTGTATAAAGGAAAGGCCAGAATCGTTAACTTCCAAACAGGACTGGTAACCAACTAAAATAAAATGAAATAGAGGAATGAACCAAACATTCTAAACCCATTAGGATGCAGAGAACAAGAGATCATGTGGTATCTAACCGAACTGATAAATTTACAACATGCTTCCTGCACCTGAGGATCAGGGATCATTGCAGAAGAGGTGGGTCAGCAGATATGGAAGCTGATTAAAGATAGGCTGATCATCCGGAAGCCTGTGACTGTCCATTCCCAGACTCGATGCCGGAAAAGCACTTTGGCTTGATGGAAGGGCAGGCATATGGGCATAGGAAAGCGGAAGGGTCTGCCAATGCCACAATGCCCGAGAAGGTGACCTGGATGAGAAGAATGCGGATCCTGCGCCGCTTCCTCAGGAGATACCGTGAATCCAAGAAGATTGATCGCCATATGTATCACAACCTTTACCTGGAGGTCAAAGGGAATGTCTTCAAAAACAAGCGGATTCTCATGGAGCACATCCACAAGCTGAAGGCAGACAAGGCCTGCAAGAAGCTCCTGGCTGACCAGGCTGAGTCTCGCAGGTCTAAGACCAAGGAAGCAAGAAAGCGCCAGGAGGAGCGCCCCCATGCCAGGAAGGAGGAGATCATCAAGACTCTGTCCAAGGAGGAAGAGACCAAGAAATAGAGCTTCCCTCGAGTCTGTACAGAGTGGGCTGCCTGTGGTCTCAGGTGGATCAGTCATTAAAATAAAACAAGCCTTAAAAAAAATAGAAGAAGAGAAGGTGGGACAAGTGTTAAGAACCAGAGGAACAGGAAGTTTCCTGTGATATTGTGTCTCCTGGAAATGTCAAACAAACGACACCCATTACGTCTCATCAACAGAGCTGCCTAGACAAGACCCGAACAAGCAAGATACCAACGATGATGTTATTATGGAAGGGAGAAAGCTCATGAGGCTTTAACCGTAGGGAATTCACTACAGGCAACTGATGAATGCGAGAGAAAGAAAATGGTCTTTACTAGGGAACAGTGCCCAAATTAGTTATCTAAGACTAGTCCGTCATTTCTGAAAGCATGTATATATACACAGGAACATCATGTGAATCGAGCAGGTTATATTTTGGAATGTGTGTGTGTGTGTGTGTGTGTGTGTGTATTCATATGTAATAACAATTAATGAAGAGGAGGCCATGAATCTGAGAGAGGGCAAGGGGTAAGCATGAAAGGACTGGGAGAAAGGAAAGAAAAGAGGGAAGGATGTAATTATAATTTCGAATATTTTTAAGAGATAAATTCCGCATTTTGTTTATTCAGTTTACCTTTAGATATCAATTACTTTCCTATACTCAAGTAGTAGGTGTTTAAAAGTTTCTTCACAGTGGTCAATAGAATGCAAAATCATACATGTGGGCTTGGTATGTGTGATCTTTTGAAATACATTCTGTTGATTTTAATTAACATATATGGTGTAATGGTCAGCTATTACATATAATGAGAACATGGATTTTCTTTATAATTATTTTCAGAAAAAGCATTTTCAAAATAATTTTTAATAATTTCCTTAGATTTGCTTTTATTTTTTTTAATACTGAATAATAAGCACTATCTGACTGCATTGTCCTAAAAGCCATGCAGTATCTAACTTTGCAGTTTATATATGAAACCTACTCATGATAAATAGTAAGTGCAGAATTAATGTCCTTAGGCCCAGTATGGGACTGATTTTCTCTCTACTTCCCTTTTTACCCCTTCCTATCTCCTTTGTTCCTTTTCTCATTTCCCCTTCCCTATTCTTCTCTTTTCTCACACTTGGTCAGAATCCAACTTAGTTCAATTCGGTGTACTGAAAATAAGTATTTGGTGTGGTTTCAAGTTAGCAACTGCTATTTTGAGAAGGAAACCATATTCCGTCCACAAATATTTGTGAAATGTTTATTTATGCAATGATGTTAACGAGACAATAGAATCAAAACAGTAGACAAGAAAAACATGAAAATGCTCTCCTGGATCCTCCAGTTTATTACAGGGTATAGGAAATGGAAAAAAAAAAAACAACCTCACAATATATGTGATATAGAAAGAATTTTAAAATACACTAATATAGACAGAGCACAGAATACACAGAAAATAAAAGAGAAATATTTGGATTTCCTAATTCAAGTAAGAATCTGTGTGAAAGTTCAACAAAACTGGGAACTGTAGGAGGAAAAGTATTCAACCCTACAACAGAATGAGCATTGTTTATCCAAAACTAAAAGCTTCTAATGAGATCTCTTGAGATGAGATCTGACCTCCCTTTCTGTTCTGTAACGAAAACTGTAAGACACAGTTTTTCCCTATCAACATGCTGTGCAAAGATAAGGAACTTAATAATAGACGGTGCTGTTAAGAGAAAACTTGCTCATAGCTTCATGATATATGGGATTTGACAATATGCTACTATGTTTATATTTGTCCCTATGGATTCTTATGTACATATATAGCATATTTTAATGCATTTTTGTTGTTTTTAGAGACAGGATTTTTCTATAGCTTTGGAGACTTGTAGAACTCACTTTGAAGACTAGGTTGGCCTCGAACTCACAGAGATCTGCCTGTCTCTGCCTCTCAAGTACTGGAATTAAACTCATACGCAACCACCGCCTGGCATGAATAGCATATTTTTTAAAGTACACATAAAAAACTGCTAAAATTAAAAAAAAATAGGGGGACACAAACTTGTGATCTCAGTCCTTGGAGGTTCAATGGTGTCCTCAGCTATAGAGCGAGTTCAGTACCAGCCTGCATTGCATGGGCTTTTAGCTCAAAACAGAGCAAGTGCCTGGTGTGGCACATCAGGGAAACTGGGGTTTGAGTTAGACTCTGCCTCAAACCACACCAGAACACAAGGTAAACTAAACTAAATCAAATATTAGCAAAAAGATTGTAAAATCAGTTCCATCTATGAATTGAAATGGTATAAATTAATATACTAAAGAAACTTCTTGCATGTCAACTTTCATTTGCCCATTTAACTTGTATGTGATCAACGATGAGTTAAAATGAGTTAGATAATTAGAATTTCAAGAGCACTTCATTTGTCTCTTATTCCTGAAAAATCCTTTATACAAAAGGATTATAAATACACACACCAACCATTTATCCATCCATACCCTCCATATTTAGTCTTCTTTCTTTAGCAGCTAGACTCAATGCATGGTCCAAAGAGGACCTGTAGAGTGTACAACATCAGACAGTTTTCTATATCACTAAATTTACAGTTTGGGAGAAAAGCTAGTCCATGGTGGTAAATACAAACAGCATATTGAGAAAGCAGATAAAGAGGATGGGGACAATTAAAAGACTCCTCAATGGGGTTGATCAGGGGAGGGGGACGGAAATGGAGGCGGTAGCAGGGAGGAGGCAGAAATCTTTAATAAATAAATAAATTTTAAAAAAAGGAAAAAAATAAAAATTGCTTTTAATGTATTCATTTAAAATATTCTAAAGAAAATATTTAGACAAACTCTGAGCTTGAAGAAAAAGAACATTAAAATAAACATTCCTAGGGTTGTTGATATAGCTCAAGGTTATAGCACTTTCACAGTATTATTGATGCCCTGGGTTTAGCTGCCAGACACACACAAGGAAAGAAAAGTGAGGCAAATGGGGGTGTAGAGGAATGGAGAGAGAGAGGAGGAAGAAACAAAGGAAGGAAGGAAGGAAGGAAGGAAGGAAGGAAGGAAAACAAAAAGACATTTTTAAGCTTGCTCCTGATTTTTTCTGTTTTGGAAACTATACATCACATTGTAGTCTCAATGATAATACTGGATCTGTGGGTGCTGCTCAGCGATAGATCACCAGACAAATATGCTTGAGGCACTGAGTTCTGCTTCCATACAACAACCACACACAAATACACACATACAACACACTAACCTATTTTGCATTTTATGAAGGAATTTCTCATAGTTGAATTACAAAAATAAATCAGAAATACTAGTATATAATTTGCATGAAAACCAAATAAAATTTTAAAGTATTTTCAACACGCTTTGTATGAAATTTCACGTAGATAAATAGTTCTATGTCTATGTTGCTTCTGTCCAGACAATAATTGTTATTATTTCATAACCAATTTCACCATTTTAAGTTGTAATTTCCAATAATTGCTAGGAAATATATTTTGTTCACTAACACTTGACTAATGCTATAAGATGTAAAGGTCAAATTTCATTACAAGAATGAGACAAAGATAAAGCAAAATACTGTTTTCTGCTGATGTTAACAATAATTGTCTTTGGTACTGCATGAATAAATTCATTCAAAGTAATTTTTACAGAAGAAAAACTGAAAATTTACCATATGATTAAAGGAAAGTATAGTTGTTCTTCCTGTGTATTTGTTATGTATTTTAAAATAATTTTTTACAGTAGTTGTAAGGATTTCTTGGATTTATTTGTTTTATTAAAATATAATGAGGTTATATAATCTCGTATTAACACTAAACTTAAAATTTGATTGGAAAATACATTCAGATTAGAAGTTCATTAGATTAAAAAGTGAGTTTTTGTTTTACAAAATGATGCTTTTAAAATTATCTATAGACATATTTAAATACCCAAATACCAGAGTACTTTTATGTATATATCAGTACTGCGGTTTGCTGGCATGAAGGGTTAGGAGAACTGTCAAACGAGAAATACGGAAATTATCAAAGTAGAACCTACAGAAGACTCTTTTGGCATTGGAAAACAGAAGCAATCCCTTCAGACATCTGGACTCAATCTGTTCATATATTTTTGATTTTAAAGTAAATCTCTGCTTTATGAAATAAAAATTAGGATAATGCAATGTTAGCCAGCTTGCTAGTTTTTCCTGAGTTCATCCAATGGATTAAAACCTGTTACAAGCTGCTTGCATAGATAGCTCCAAAGTGGTTGGACTGAGGAGTTTTATTTTATTAAAACTTTTCATCAGCCAATGAAAATCTAAAAAATAAAATTTCAGTGATACAAAATATATACTACACCCTGTGAAATGGATGTGAATAATTTGTCAGGGGAATCTGTATATTGGCTGTGACGAAAGTGATAGGCTACACACATTACTGCACAAAATGAAATACTGCAAAAAGCATATCAGTAGTCAAAACCCAACCCCCCAAAGTTCATTATCATATGTGCAATCATTTTTAAACATCAAAAATATGTTTGCAAAATTTGCTTATCAAGATGAGATGGAGAAATCTATCCCATATATTAAAAACAGACAAATATGACATTAATTTGGGAATTTGAAATAAAAAGTATCTCTAAGTCAACAGCTTGATGATATTTGCATCATTACAGATGCACAAATTGTAGTTTCATAGTCTAAACATTTCCCAGTAGCAGGCCTTTTGAGTTCTTTACTTACTCCTTTAATGAAATGAATTAGTGTCTTAATTGTGGCATATGGTACATAGTCTGTACCATTTTCAGTATTTTATTTTGGGGAAATGGGATGACTATATCAGAAGATGTGCCCCTATTAGCAGGAATGTTTTGTTATCTTATTTTATTTAATAATGTGCATCAAAATTCACATCTAAAGTCTAAATGTGATACCGTATGGAAAATTCTTGGCTTAATGTTTGCCATGTCATAATACTTCCACAAGATTAATTTTTAATTATTTATAAATGAAATCATTAAGTTATGTATATTGCAGAACCCATCAGGAAATTACATGAGTCTCTATTTCTATTTGGACAATCTGCTTATGTGAGAGAAATATTCAGCTCATTTATCCTTTGTCAAATGCCTTCTCTGTAAACATTCTAGTCTGCTCTACAAGTATTCTGGCTTAGAAGAACACTTGTTTCTTTTACTATGCACATGATAGATGTTTAATTATTATTTGTTTACTACATTAGGAAGAAATGACGAAAATATTCCTTGTTAACTGAAGGGTAACTTCAGTCTTTACCCTGCCACACACAAATTGTAGAAAAAAAAAATGACTATCAGTCAAATGAATATAATTTGGGGTATTCAGGTAATTATGTTGATTTCTTAATTGGGTTACCAATCCCCAGAAGCTGAATTTGGACCTAATCAACACATCCTATCAATCCTTAATTTCCACATTAATCTTCCTGAAAATTTGTTCTTATATCCTTCTAGAGCCTTTATCTCCCTAATTAGGACAATAAATCTGATATTCACAGCAGCAAGGTGCAGAAATGATATTATTTGGTTTAGAAACAATATATATACACAGATTTATACATATATATGTACACACACATATTTATTTCCCTGATTCCTCATAAAAGGGATCATGGGTGTTAAAATACAGTACTATGACCTATAAAATTAACCTAGGAATTCAGTTATTCCCCATTTTCCCAAAGAGAAAATATACTGCTTGCACGGCCAAGGAAAGTTTGAAGGACAAATGTGGATACATAAAACTTTCGGACCTTATGTCAACAAAACAAAAATGCTTTTATGACATGATAAGAAATTTCAAGCTATTTTTACATGTGATAAATTGTAGCTAAAAATATTAGAAATGAAGAGGGTTTTTCTGTTTATGAAATAACTGTAGTCATTCTTTTTTAAATAGTTGAGATGCCATTTTCTTCTTTGTTTTAAAAAATATGTTTACATTATCTAATATCTTACTTTAGAACACACCATCTCTATTTCCACTTACAGGATTTGAGATAAAGGACCTTGATTATTTATATTATTCATTAAAATTTTATCCTATGCTATACTTATTTGCTTGCTAGTAAGAAAACTGCTGTTTTTATTTCCCCCTTGTTGTTTATATGCGATTTGTCAATTTAATAACATGACTCTGTAATATTTTATGCATGTATATGTATACCTCTGAACTATAAAACTCTCATTGACAATAACATCCAACAAATATCAAAAATCCAAAATCCTGTTTCAAGAAGTACCTTAGTCAACGTGTTCCTTCAATTTGTCCATTAATATCTTTAGGTGATCTCATAGATCTACAACTACCAGGTATATCTCCACCAAACATCATTCAAAGCAATCAGCTGAGAATATTTTTTTAAATTAAGAAATGTTATAATATAATTAAAGAGACTTTTTAAAGACATTCTCTCATATAAGAAGAGATATCTTTCATTACTATAGCTTTAAGTTACTTGAGGTAGAACAGTTGTCTATTCATACACTTATTCATATTTCATTCATTTGCTCACTGAGTCTTTATTATATTCAAATGAACTCTACAATGTATATCTGTAATATAAATGGACTTATACATACAAGTAATTTCAAAAAATAAACATTCAGTGATTATATTTAGGAAGGAATAAGAGAATGAATAAAAGAAACATACTGCAGCGAAAGCAAATTTAGGAGCATGAAAGCACTGGTGCCTATAATAGAGAAGGGATAGCAGTCATGAGGAGATGCTTTATATGGGAGTAGATAATTAGTTCCATTTGGAACATGTAATTTGGAGAATGATGGGGAGGGACACATAATGGGAGATGTTCTGTAGGTGTAATGATATTAAGAGGGAAAAATTCAATTATAACTCCGCCAAATTATATCAGCTGTGTCCAAACCATATTGATTGCTTGGGTGCATAGCTGATGTGCAGTGTAATGGACAAGCATGTGCCTAACCTCTCTTTCAACTATAATTTATTTGTTTGCTTTGGTGAAAAATATGAAGGATGACATAGCAGAATCAGGCTGTACATGAGTTCTCGCTCATATTTGTCTCACTGTTCTTGTGGCTCTCATTCTACAAATTGATGAGACTGTTTCATGTGCAAGTGATTTATTATGGTAACTACAGATATTAAAATACATCATAGACATGAAAGCAGTTGGAAGTGATGAACCAGTCTGCCCCCATCTTAGATTTAAAAGCTGTATTATATCAAGAACAAACTATGGTCATTCCCATTTATGATCAAACCTCTGTTTCTGAAGGATTAGACTATGCCCCACCTGTAATCTTAAATACAAATAGTTCTGTACTCCTGTTCCAGGAAATGGCGACCATTTCTCGGTTTCAAAAAGTTATTATAACAACACTACCTTTGTTTCAAAAGGTTGTTCTAACTTTCTCTTTTTATGTGTACCTTGTTATGATCACTTTACAATCATGTCTTTGTTACAGCAGGCCATTATGGCTAACTTCTTTTCCTCCAGTAACACCAATTTTTTTGACCACCAAATTCTTCATTTAGAAATTACCTACACCTAAACAACAACAACAAAAAAAAACAAAAACAAACCAAAATATCCCTGTCTTCTTTGTCCAGTGTTGATCTATTGAACACTGCTTCTAGTGTAAGACAGTCCATGTACCCGAATAAAAATGTTTGCTTTAATTAATTGCTTGCTTGAATTAATTTGGTCATGATGATTTGGGTCAGTGGTCTTTCTCTTTGCAACTTTGTGATTAATAGAAGATTGAAAATTGTTGAAAAAAATGGATGATTCTGTGATGTTACAACTTTCAAAAACATGAACTTCTGCTAAATCCCTGAGTAAAAAAGAGCCTTGAGTACATATGTAGCTAAGATAATATCCTGGGGATTGATTTTTTAAATACTCACATAATTCAATCATAAGCTACTTTTCTGGCCCGAATTTTGGAATTTTCCCTTAAGCATTGAACATTTCAGAAATATAAAACTGCCCTAGTATTTATCAAGGCATCTTTCAGCTGCATCCCTTTAAACTTTAGCACATACTAATCCCTTTCAACTGCAATGTAAACCCTACTCTTCACTACCATCAACCCTATTGTTAATCATTGAAACATTACCCACTTACTTCCTACTATACGGAAAGCTGTTCCTTTCCTTAAATGACAGACTTTCCAGTTTAGATCAGTAAGCACAATCCAATTTGTAAAGGTTACTTACTACTGCAAGTAGGATATTCAATGTTTTATACTGCATACTATACTAGATTATGAGCTCATGAAATGTTTTATCTGTTTTATCATTTTCCTATCTCCACACCTAATTCAAACACAGGCATACAATAGGTGACTAATAGAAGTTTCTTAAGTGAATGGTTAAACCATCAGTTTTGAGGACAATGTAATACTAAACTTTAATAATTATCTATGATGATATAAATATGATGTGTGAAGAAAGCAAATGGAGGGACTGAAGAGATGGCTCAAAGGTTATTGGCAATTATTGGTCTTGCAGAGAAGCAAGGTTTACTTCCCCGCACTCACATAGCAGTTCAAACCCTCAGTAAGTCTAGTTCCAAGGTGTCTGCTTATCCTCTTTTTGTCTCCTTGGACAATTGGCGTGAGAAGAGCACACTTTATTAAATTCAAGCATATACTCATACACATAAAATACAAATAATTCTCTTTAAAAATGCTAATGGAATCCTAACAAGGATATCATCCTAAATTTATTATAGTCAGACATGTAGTCAAATGAACTGTTTTCTACTTGCTGTGGGGATAATGCATGTTTTTTATTATTTATTGTATAATACTCATTATAAATTATATAAGCAACATATACACACATTGCAATATGCATATTGTAAAGATACTTTAAATTTAGTATAAATAGATAAAGAAATTGTATTATTTTAAGATGTTTAATCCATTCCCAAGCAAGAGGAGTAGGAAAATATTATCATTATAATTATATTCTCACTTCTCAAGCAATAGATTGAAACAACTGTGATTTAAGTATATATGTATGTGTCTGTATATTTACATAGGCATATTCTTATATGCTAATATATTAAAATATTTCACTCTAATTTAATGAAAAATAGACTACATATTATTAAACGTGTAAGTACTCAAATGTGAATAAGTAGCAACCAATTGCTATAATATGGACCAATTGGCCAATTGAGAAGTTATATATTTGCTCACATATCAATTTCTCTTCCATCGTAAAGATGTGGTTCATATTAAAATTTGACACTAAGATGCCTGCAATATCAATGCAAATAGAATTCATAAGGTGAATGGTTCCAGTGGTTGCTGTTACAAATTTGATTGTAACTATTGGGTTCAATTCAAAAGTCTATTTAGGCTCAGTCATTAGTAGTGCAGAAATGAATGTCTGGTGGTATATGGCTTTAATTCCTGCACTCAGTGGATAGAGGCAACCAGATCTCTGTGAGTTGAAGGCAATTCTGGTTTACATAAACAGTTTCATGCCAGACAGGTTTGAGGTACACTTTGGGACCCTGTCTCAAACAAAACAAAACAAAACAAACAAAAAAGGTTTCAAATTTCTAGACCACCCAGTTTCTTAGAAAGAAAGGAACTTCCTATTTTTTCTAGCTTATCTGATATTTCAAGTATCTTATTGCGATAGCTCAAACAGAATGTTTAAAGGAAATTCAGTTAGAATAAGGAATTATATTTTCTAAGGCATGATCTCCAATTTAGATCTATTTAATACTCAGATACTACTGATGACAACTGATTTGAAACACACAAATATACAGGCTTGTGTTTGAAAAAAAATGAGAACTTATCTCTTAAAAGGAATGATGCTAAAAGGGTCGTAATATTCCAGTTTCAGAAAACAATCTTAACTCATCAACATTTCCATCCTGTGTGGTTAAAAAAATATGGGATATACAACTAGTTTCTATATTGGAACCCAAGGTATTTTAACTACAGGAGGAAATAAGGAGGAAAAGACAAAATATTTGTATAATGTTACAGGAATCAAAACAGTGAGCTGTGGGCACACATTGAGAGCAATAGTAAAATAAATGGTTGAATCTAAAGAAAAGAAACTTTGAAAACCACTTTACATTATGTAGAATTTGGATGCTGGAATCTTCCAGTTCTGGAACTGAGGAGAAAAACAACTGGTGAACTGAGAAAGAAAGTATCTTTTAAAATGCAAAACGCCAAGCAAAGTGATTTCCTGACAGTTGAAATAGGGGATTCCCAACCCTTTAATTTATCAAGAGAACCAAGTTGACATCAAAGGAAGGGAGAGAGAGTGGGAGAGTGGAACAAGCAACTGTGATCCTTCCGGATGCAACCTCTCAGCACTCTAACCCATTTCCAGTACTTAAAAATGAATTTTATCCAAACAGACGAGTAAAGTTTCCATGAAGGGCAACATGCCCATCTCTTCCATTTAATTGGAGATAATTGTGTTGAAATGAAAATGTGTTTTAAAGAAAGAAAAAATGACTGGTTATAGACACTTCCACATCCTTATAAAAATATTTACTTAAATGTATAGATGCAAAAATAAAGGGGTTCATGGATGCATAGCAAACATTCTCTTGAAAGAATTATGGGGATCATAATGACAGGGAAGCAGTAGTATGGAATAGGGTTACCAAGAAAATGTATGCTAACTTTGCCTTTACCTCCCACCCCCTTTTCTCAGAGGTTTAGAATCCTCAAAAGGTTCACAGGTGGAGCTGGGTGATTAGATGTTAGAAAACTGTGCTTTATTTATTTTTGGCATATTGTAGTGAACTGAATTTAAATGAACTGCAGGAAACTCGGGGCAACATCCAAAATCAATGACTAAGGAACTGGGAGATCTTAATCTGTGTAAAACTTAAGAACAAAATATGCAATTTAGGGCTGTGCTAATTAAAGGAAAGAGATAACACTAAAAATAACTGAATGGTGCTAACTTCAGCAGGCAGCAGAAGAGGTCTGCCACAAATGGATCTTTTCAGGAGGGGTGGTCTGTGTGTGTGTGTGTGTGTGTTTGTGTGTGTGTGTGTGTGTGTGTGTGTATGCATGAGAGAGGGGGAGAGAGACAGAGACAGAGAAAGAGAGACTGGAAAGGCAGAGAGAGATTGGTGAGGCAGAGGGAGAGAGAGACTTAATTACACAAAGGAGGAACTGAAGAAAAGAGATTAAAGAAGTGCTTCAGAATGGGGAACCATTTGAGAGGCAGTGATGAGGATCTTATCCTGATAATTGAAGCAGCTTAAATGAGGCATGTTGCCAGAAAACCCACTACAGGGTAAATACCTCTCTGGTGTCAAGGAGATAGATGCACATCAAGTTAGGGAGGAGAACAGCAGTGGGGCATATCACCAGAACAAAGAGGGGTGAGTCAGGATTTGGGTGCTGATATAAATAGCTTTAGGTGTACTCTTACTCAGCATGCTTTCTTTGTCCTGTGGTGGTTTGTAAGAAAATGACCCTTATAGGGAGTGACACTATTAGGAAGTATGGCCTGTTGGAAGAAATGTGGGGGTGGGCTTTGAGGTCTCATACATGCTTAAATTATGCACAGTGACATAGTTAATTCTGAGGACTGCAGATCAATATGTAGCACTCTTAGCTCCTTCTCCAGCACCATGTTGGCCTGCATGCCATCATTTCCCACCATGACAATAATGGACTAAACCTCTGAACTGTAAGCTATCCCCAATTAAATGTTTTCAGTTATAAAAGCTGCCGTGGTCACGGTGTATCTTCACGATAATAGAAGCCTAAGACACCTGCCTTACTTTGATTCATTTTGCCTTATTTCTCTGGGTGGAATGTACTTGAGACTGATTCTGTCACTATTGAAAGACAGATGAATAATTACATCCACTTTAAAATGCAGATGCAGTGTAAGCTTCATCTTACACTCTGTGTAGCATTCAGCGCCATTACCTGGTTGGTAGTTTGTCAAATTGACACAAGTTATGATATTTGGGAAGAGGGAACCGCAACTGAGAAAATATCTCCATCAGAGTGGATTACAAGCAAGTCTGTGAGGTCATTCTCTTGATTTATGATTGCAGTGAGAAGATCCAAACCACTGTGGGTGGTGTCATTTTAGGAAGTTGGTCTTGGGTTTTATAAGAAAGCGGGCTGAGCAAGCCATGAGAATCAACTGAGCACAAAGTATTTCTCTATGATTCCTGCTTCTGCTCCTGCTTGAGTTCCTGTCCTGACATCTCTCAGTGATGGATTAGGCACCCCTGAAGTTGTAATATAAAACCAACCATTTCCTCTTCAAGTTGGTGTTTGTCTATTTTATCTCACTATAGAAAAACAAAGTAGGACAGGCATCATAAATCTTACTAGCGAATTAAGGAATAGTGGAAGCTATTAGGACACTGATAAGCTCACAGATTTAGTAAAACCAATGCATCCTTTATAACACATTATAAATACAATTTAAATAGATTAACAAGTTTCAGAAAAGCAGTACTCAACACTGAGCTTCCAAGATGCATTTAATAAGGTTAGAGAAACCATGCTCTACTATGACTCAAGTCCTGTGCTTGTTTCTGGTTTTTCTTTTTTCTTTTTTTAACAACTAAACTTCAATCATTCTATTCCTTTTCCTGATGTAATCTTTTATGGTTAAAATAATGAATGCAACATATAAATTACATACCTGAAATAATTATACTACTATCACAATAAAAATATTTACCGAGAACTCAATATTAGCAAGAAATTTATCTTAGTCATTTATTTGTCTCTTTCACTTTGCTGCATATCGCCTCAATTGAGTGCTCCTTTTCCCACAGAATCTGGGGATTGTAATGACTTCCTATTTGTCACATCTTCTATTATAGCCATCCTCTGTGGCGGTTTCAATTGGTTTGGCACCCATAGATTTATGTGTATGAATGCTTGACCCATAGGGAGCGGCACTATGTGAAGGTGTTGCTTTGTTGGATTTTTTTTTTTGTGTGTTGTGGCATTCTTGAAGGAATTATGTCACTGTGGAGGCAGATTGCTTCTTGTTGCCTGCAGATCAAGAAGTAGAACCCTCAGCTTCTTCTCCAGCACATGTCTGCCTGCATGCCACCATGTTTCGTCATGACGATAAAGACTAAAATTTTGAAACTGTGAGCCAGCCTCAATTAAATATTTTATTGTACAAGAATTTCCATGGTCGTGGTGTCTCTTCACAGCAATAGAAACCCTAGCTAAAACAATTCCTATGTATGGATCAAGCATTCAAAAATATGAGTCTATTGGGGCCATACCTATTCAAACCACCACCCTATCATTTCTGTGGCTTTGTTGATATTTATTTTGTATAGCCTGTTTATTTTTACTTCAAATGATATTTTCCTTTGGTTCTTTTATACTTTCTTTTTCAGTGATGCCATTGATGTGAAATCTCCAAGCTACAACAAATGGGCCAGATCATATGTTTGTTAAACAACATATTTTTAGACTCAAATGCAGCTAGCTCACTCATGGTGATCTATGTTATTAGTTATGGATGGTTTGGTACCAAAATTAGTATACTTAAATGAGCTTGATTGAGTTTGGAAGGAGTGTAATACAGAGAGGAAAGGAGCAAAGAGAGCTAAGTAACACTAAAGATTTTTGTTAAAGGCATAGGGAAATAATATCTCATGGTTTTTCTTAAAACATAGGTGTGTGTGTGTGTGTGTGTGTGTGTGTGTGTGTGTGTGTGTGTGTAGTTTGAGTTATGTGATACAAGTTCATAATGATCCCCCTCCAGGAACCAGAGACTAACAATAACTCCAACGCTAAGCAAGGTAAACCTTTTGAGTTGTAGATTAGAAACCCTCTAAGCAATATAAACTATTGCTTTTGTTCTTGTTGGTCTCACATAACTTAAAGATAAGACACTGTTGCTGAAGACATGTAGATAGAGACACAGAACTTGGAGGACTCTAGCAGGTACTGCTTAGAAGCCGCCTCTTGAGGGCAAACTCTCATAGTATCAGAAGAAACTGGGCAAGGTACTAAGGGAGAAAAGTAGTGTAAAGCTTGTGAATCACAACAGTTGCTAGCCTAATAATGCATTCCTAATTGTGTAAATGTGGCATATACATATATATATATTAAGCTACATTCAATAGGGAAGAATTCATGCATGGTACTGTAAATATAGCCAACTACCAATGGTTTGACAGAACATGGATCCTAGAGAACAATCTAGTACTGCCATTTTCAAAATCTAAGTCAATACAACATTTAACTATAGTTCAGAGACCTCATCAAGGAAACTTCTTTTTGTAGCAGATGGAGAAGTTACCACAGAGACTCAAACCTGGTCAAAATGTAAAGGATAAGTGACCCTATTGTGTCCAACTCCATTTAGCCTAACTACAACACAACCCCTATATATCTTAAGGCTCAGGGAAGTCATTCAAGAAAGAAAGGAAAGATTTTAAGAGCCAGAGGATCAGAATGTGTGCTGTTAAATAATGTCTTTAGGCATGATCGGGGAGTTCCACCCACTATTGTAGCCTAGACAAGATCTGCATAAAGACCACACCACTTCGCATGCTTACCTCAAAGAGATGATTCAAGAGTGAGATCATCTTTGTAAACACAAGCATTAGTCTGTCCACACTGGGACTGGTCATAGCTGCCTAGAGCAATAAGGAGCCCAGGTTCCTTAGAGGAACACAAAGCTTAACCTTCTGCAAAAGCTCTCAGGGTGGCAAGGCTAGGAAGCTCAGAATTTTGAACTTCTCCCCTCCTGAAAACAATGTCTCTGAGTCTCAATTAGCTATGCTTTGCTTCCAGGGCAAACCAATGTTAAATTGGTACTGCTCAGACCAACAAGAAATGAAGATGAAGTCAGAGCCTGATTCCCATGCAAGAGCATGTTCATGCATATGAGTTCTGTGTGCATTCATGGGTATGTACTTAGAGCAGTGTGGCAGTGGTGTTGAGGGACACTTTTTTTGGGTGAACAACATTAGGTACCTATCTCTCAGATAATGAAAATTCATTGTAGCTTGAAAAACTTGGTCCCCTTACCCTGGCATGAAGGATTCCAAATAAATCAATTTCCTAATTTAGTTTTATAATGTGTTTTTGATGAACTTTAAATTTATAGATACTCATTAAAACAGTAAAGAACTATGTAGCATACCGAAGGAAAATCAATATCATTGCTTCCTAGATCACCAGAGTTAATTGTGCTAGGTCTTTTAACTTTTCACCTTTGAAATTCCTCATTTAAAATAAAAATGAATGGATCACTATCTCCTCTACTTCTTTATACGTCCTGTCCATCATAAGTGAACTGCTAGTTTAGGAATCATTAGACATAAATAATCAGTGGGGTGTGGAGGCAGGTAGTAATAGTAATCAAGAGGAAGTAGCAAGATTAAATCACTTTATTACGTCCTTGAAAAATTTACGAATTTTTAGCATATACAGTCTATTTAAGATTGTGAAAAAGATCTCTCTAGGGACTACAGGTGATTTCACACATTTATATGAATTCTTTAATCGCATATCACCAATGAGCATAGCACAGTTTTCTATTATTAGCTATTTTGTTATCATGTACTCATTGTATAGAATAGTGAATTTCATAAAGAGATATTGTCACACATGTATTAATTACCTTTCTGGTTTCTGGGATATAGATAAAATGACGTAGCAAAAGGAAGAAAAAAGAGAAAAATATTATTTGGGCTCCTAATCTGATGTCACAATCTGTTATACCAGGAATATCTTGGTGGCAAAAACTCATGATGACTGATCACGTTGCATCCATAGTCAGGAAACAGCTATGAATGGTGATACTCAGCATACTTTCTGTTATTCAGCGCAGGATGTCAGCACACAGAATAGTACTGCCCAAAGATAAGGTGGGTCTTCCTTTCTCGATGAACCTAATCTAGATAATCTTTTACAGGCATACCCATAAGCCAACCAAATACTGACGGTGCCTCTCAGGTATACCCAGAGGCTTGTCTCCTAGGAATTCTAGACCCTGTGGAGGTGATAATCAATATTAATCATCACAACATGTAGATAGTACACTTTAATACATATTCATCCTCCCATTACCCTCTATAATCATCCTCCCGTTACCCTTATGATCCCTTTATTATGCTTCAGATATCTCAAAGAGCACCCCCTTCTACTTTCCTATCTTTAAAAAGAGAAACTCCAAAATCTGAGTGTGATACTGTCTTTCTGCCTGGCTAAGTTTGCTTAGAATCATGATCTACCAATTTAACTTCAACTTTCCTTGCCAAGAAAGGATATATTTTCCTATCTGGAATATATAAGTACAGTTTATTAAATAAATCATTAACAGAGATGTGGTCAGCATTATGAAAATCCAGAGAAGATTATGAGAAATACAGAGCTCACTTAGCCCTAAGGATCAGGGGAAAGGAGGTTCATTTACCAAAACTAGAAAACCAAAAGAAAGACCAGAGAGAGCAAGAAAAAAATGTGGTCTTTGCAAAGGGACAGTGGCAATCAGTGGGGTCTTACAAAAAGGAAGGAAATAAATACTATCATTTCTTTTCCTCTCAGCACCTGTTCCCTTCTCTCTCAATTGGAATTCCTAAGCTAAGACACAAAGCAAGGTGGAAAAGAATGGAGAGGAGATCTGATAATACAGAAGGAGATAGTTTAAGATTAAACACTTGCCTTTCGTGTTAGCTAGTATGTTGCTTGTTGCCTCTTTAGTAAAATAAATCTATTGATATCTATTAATAATACTACCAAGGAGTTAGTAAATTTCTCCATGAGTCCTGATACCTTGAGCAAGCTAGTAGATGGTTGGTAGATGGATGGATAGACAGATGGATGTATTGACAGATTGTTAGTAGGTGGAAGAAGTCAGCCAACTTTCTATATTATCATAAATACATACTTGAACATGAAGTCTCTCTTTATCTTTGTACTATGTGGGGGGGCAAGGGCCAACACTGAAGCAGTAGATTTCATATTGACATTGGTAGCAAACAGGTATAGTTCAAGTCTTTATAATTTGAATAGGGGTATTATAATAGTTATTTAAAATGAAAAACAGGGAAAGAAATGGAACTGTTTGCTTTACTGCATCTCCATAATTCCTTTCCTTTTCTGTGACCATAACCACGAATGCATAATAGAGTCATTAAGCAGACTTTTAAATTGAGATACTGGGACCACAGGCCACTTAAGTCAGAACTCCTGAAAACAGGACCCGGGGGAGGGGGGACTATTTGTCAAAGTTCCAAAGCACAGCCAAGTTTGAGAACTATTGATTTGCTCTCCCTGAGATCTATCCCTACAAAGTCCACAACTTTTCTAGTCCCCCTAGTAATTAACATTTAAAGGAAGCTAAATGCCACCTTGCTGATAATGTTGTATGTGATACAGATTGCAGAAATTCTTTGGTTTGAAGTCTGGGGAAAATTTACATATAAAGGAATAAAAAAACACCCAGCTTGTAAAATAACCTGTGTTAGTTGAGATTATTTGAATGCTTTCCTTTACTGCCTCCTTATCAGAATTCAAAGGGGCATGGAGCTTTTAGAACAGCCCTAGTGAGGAACACTTTATACTCTGTCACTGAAAAATGAAAGTGTTCATTTCCTCTCAGACAAGTCAATAGCAAACAACTATTTTCTAGCAACTGGACCATATCCATCTATTCATTTCCTGTGCCTCATTGAACATCATTAGGAACATAGCGGGTTTTTAGTTACTCCCAACCCTAGTTACTGTAGAATTAGTCAATTACACGACAATTAAAATAAAAAACAGCAAGGAGGGTTTTCTTTTAAGCAGTACTCAAAGCTTTCAAAAATTGGTAGACTATTTATTTATTTATTCATTTATTTATTTATTTTGATTTTCATTCATGATCACAATGTAGCTCCAAAGCAGATCATAGGCCAGGAAATAAATACTTTCTAGGGTACTTTTTTGCTTAAGTAATTATTTTCTTCTTATAGTAATAGATGATTTTGCAAAATTGAATCTTACCAAAATAAGAGAATATCATATTACTCCTATAAAAATATTAAGTGTTAACACTTAAAACATTGCAATAAAAATGAAATGGTTATTAGAGAGCAGAGAAAGGGGTGTGGTTATTGGTGGTTTTTATATCTATCATAATGTCTATAATAAGCTTATGGTAATTTAATATAATAATCTATTAGCCATCGTGCTTCTGAGTTGGGGAATACTCTGACCCGATATAAATATTTTTCTTCACTTGTTTTGATGATATATTCACCAAATAACTTGATAAAAATAATTTCAATATCCACTGAGGAAGTCAAACATCTCTCTCACAAGCACACGTGTGTGTTGGGGGGGGGGGGGCACGTGTAGAAGAGGTAGGTATAACTTGCTATTCTGAAGAACAAAATTTCTAACCAATAGAAAACCTTCATATACTGTGATTTTTAAATGAAGATAGATGAATATAAACTCTTTGCCTGCATTCCGGCTGTATATATTGACAAAGCTAAAACATTAACTAGGGGAGAGGACCGCCCTGCACGTATTCTTACTCCTATTGATTCTAAAGCATTTAGGCGTAAGACCTGAAAAGCTTTTCTTTCTTCTTTTGTTTTTACTGATCAGATTTCACATATAGAATTAGACATGTCCAACAGACCAGCTTTATCAGCATGAGTCATGTCCCACCACACAACTTTCTGAGTTCAAAAAAATCACATCCTCATTTCAATACTACAGTATCCAAGTTGTGCAAAATTTAAGTAGTTTCATTGCTGAATTTGAGCTTCATATGTAAAGTCATATGAGGCAATGGGACATGTAAAGGAGCAACACATACGATACTATATATATATATATATATACATATATATGGAAGATATAGATATCAATATTTGTAATCCATTCCTATTTCAGCACATAACTCTATTGGAATCACCAGAGACTCCATACAAGCCAAAAGTGTGTATAACATAGACAACTGTGAAAAGACATGCTTTCCACGAGAACCAAAGCTTTATTTCTGATAAAAAAAAAAGAGAGAGAGAGAGACAGCAGCTTCGCCAAGACAGTGCATAGCCTACTCAGTGTCAATAGGAAGAGAACAAATCTAGTCTCTCATCTTTCTTTGTTACATTCTCATTACTAGACCAAGAGTGGTATTGATCTGTGGAAAGATGCACTTGCTGAGGGCTTCTACAAGTTCAGAAATGGAGTTCAAGTTCTGAGACCTAGATGATCACAGAATAGGTTCAGTTCAATTCCTGTTCTCTGAGTTTGAAAAATGGAAAAACTTCCAGGATGATGGCAGGACTATCAGTTCATTTCCTTCTAAACATTTCTATCTTTGATTACTTTGTTTGGCTATAAAATGTGTATAATAGTAGCTGTAAGGTCTTTGACATTTAGAATCCACTATGAACATGCTGAGAATTCTAACACAAGATGTATATGAAGCGAGGGTCATCAAAGGTAAGTCAAGCCACTCATGCCTGGCTTAAGATATTAACTTGAGTATTTTATTGAAAAAAAATTCAAACACATTTCTCTGCTTCGTTTTCAACCTCAATCATCATTGTCATTCAAATTTCATATGGTAGAAAGGTAAAACTCATTTTCATTTACAAAAATAGCTAAGCATTATGATTTGAATAGCTACTCTCAGTGTGTCTGAGTTCTTTAGCTATCAATTGAAAACCAAGACACGGCCTACTGAAGAGTCATATCTTATTTGCTACACATGCCTAGGTCGATAGGAAATTAAGAACATTAGTCACAAAGCCCTCTTTTCCCCTTAAGATATTCTCTGTTCACTTTTTTTTGATGGATAGGATTTATCACTTCTGCTTAGACAATGGCATGTCCAGCTTCCTTTTACTCTCCTTTTCCCTGCAAATAAAAATTAAATAGCGAATTACTGCATTTTATCTGTCTATGGATAACATAGGATTCAGAATTAGCTTCTGCTTTCCTAAGCCCTTACTAGAATTCCAGAAGACCATCTCAATTTTTATTTTCTTGGCCACACATATGTTTTCTTTAAGTGAAAGAACCCACAGTTATCCCTGCCAAATTGTAAAGTTTCTTTTGTGTACATTTATAATTGTGAGTGTTTGTGGGTTTTTTTTTTTTGCCCCAATTGTGGTTCTCTTCAGTTACTAGACATCAACACCACCCATCTTGCTGCCATTTGATTAAGCAATATCTTTAAGAAAAAATTTAAAATATCTTTCCTTTTCAAACACTCTCTATCTGCTTTATCCTATAAAATCTCAGCTTTGCCTTTTTCTATGGTGAAATTGATCTTTTATTAGTTTCTCCCATGTACATGTAAGCATTTTGCTAAAATAAATGAAATATTTTTGAGTAGCTATTTATACTATATTGGCCTTTCACCTGTGTCGGTAGCAGCAATATACTTGATATCTAAATTTACTCTCACTTTCCTTTTGCATTCTGTCATTCCAATATTTCTTTCAACTGGAATTTAGTGTTCCAAGTTGCTTGTTCCCCTTACTTTTTTTCTGTACCAAAGACCTCCAGAAAACAAACGAAGCAAAACAAAAATCTCAAATCTATCAAAAGATTCTCATGAAGGGAATATAAGTAAAGCACAGGGTATATAAGTTTATATAAAATATAAAGTAAATGAATAAAGAAAAACATTAATGAAGTTTGATCCTTCGCGGAGAAGTTTCTCATTTTTTCTACCAGTCAGATTGAACTGCCTTCTACTACATTTGGAGGGGCTATGTGTTCACATGGGGGGGGTATAAACAGATCTTTACATTAGGAAGAGATTTAAGAAATGACTGAAAACTCAAGAAATTTATTAATTTTTATATTGTTATTTGAAGTTAAGACATCAGTGGAACATAAGAAAAGAGAATGCATTTGAATATTAAACCAGAACACTCTCCTTTAATGTAGCAGAGGTACCTTGTGGGTGAACAAATATGAAATTAAATGTAAATCCAACATCATAGTTGGTTCTACAGTAAAATATACTTATAATTTTATAATAATATACATGGTCTTTATGTTTTCACATTTTAGAAATAATCTTTGACAAAATATTAGAAACCTAATTATATTTAGAGAACAAAGAAAAATATGTCCGCATAAAATTAAAAATAGAATTTATAGAATTTTGGAGAAGAAAGTTGATAGGAGAAATTAAGATACATGGAAACCCATTAAAATCCCCATTTCTGCACATAAAGGTTTAGGAGCTACTGTTCACACTTTGTAGAAAAAGCATGATTTAATTTTATTCTTTCTATAGGTGTTCTCCATGAGACTTAGAGTACAGTTAAGGCATTTCTTTACAAACTTATTATTGCATTTTACTGAAATGGCTTTACTTTTCCACTAAACTTCAAAAAAAATTGCATTGAAAATAAAAAAAAAAATTAGTCAATGGGGGAAATACACATGAGGGATACCTTAATAATTTTTCTCTGTTGGACATGGCAAAGGCCTTTGCCATCACGTGCATTGTAGAAATAGCATTAATAGAAAGGACAGATATAAGAGCAAGGAAAGAGATGTCTTGATTGAGGGAGCCATTTTGGGGTTAGCAAGAAACCTGGCTCTAGAAAAATTCTCAGGAATCCACAAGGATGACCCCAGCTAACACCTTAAGCAATAGAGAAGGAGCCTGAACAGGCCTTACCCTGTAGTCAGACTGATTATTATCTTAAATATCACCATAGAACCTTCATCTAAAACAGACGGAAACAGAGACAGAGACCCACATCGGAGCACTGGACTGAGCTACTAAGGTCCAGTTGAAGAGTGAAAGGAAGGAGAGTATGAGCAAGGAAGTCAAGGCCATGAGGGGTTCACTCACTGAGACAGTGTGCCTGAGATAATGAAAGCTCACCAACTCCAACTGGACTGGGAATCAACAAGCATGGAATCAAACTACTCCCTCTGAATGTAACTGACAGTTGGGGCAGACTGAGGGACCAATGACAATGGCACTGGGATTTGTCTCTACTGCATGTACTGGCCTTTTGGGATCCTATTCTCTTTGGATATATAACTTGATCAACCTGGATGTAGTGGGGAGGGCCTTGGACTTCCCACAGAGCAGGGTGCCTTGCCCTCTCTTAAAATTGGAGGGGGATTAGCGAAAGGTTGTGTGGAGGGAGTGGGAGGGAAGTAAGAGGAAAGGAGGAAGTGGGAATTTGGATTGGTATTTTTTAAAGTAATAAAATAATAATAATAATAATAATAATAATAAAAGAAATAGCATTAATATTACTCTTTGAGTTTTTTGAAATTGCTTACACTGGAACATTATATAAAGCTAAATTTTAATATCTTGTGTTATGTGAAGTTGGATTTTTACTTTTTAATATAATTATCAAAACTATTTTTTTCAAAATGCAACTTAACTCTCTCATTTCAGATACTGCTTTTAAGTTCTACTTTGGTATACTCTCCCCTTCCACAGATCTGTCTGATTGTGATATAAGTTACATTGACAAAGGGTTATTTGTTGTTTATCCTTAGAGAGTTTACTCTAACGACAATAAGGGTTCCATGTCTCAGAATAGAACATGTGTATTTTAAATGTCCTCCAAAAATTCTTCTGGCTCAGTATGGCTCCCTGGCTCTGTAACAGTAATAATGAACAGCAAAGAACTAAGAATGTAAACATTTTACAGCTTGAAACAAACCATTGCCAAGAGAGTTTACTATTGTTTATCCTATAGCATAAAAATGCACAGCTATAATAGCTCATTCTCCTCAGGAAAAAAAAAAGGAAATGTGTATTATCTGGGTAGAAGCATTGCACATTTAGAATCTAATGGACAAAAGACCATAAGTCTGCCTGTCATAACTATACAAGGAGAAAGGACAAGTTATTCAATATTTCTTAAACACTACCATCTATACTGCTATCAGGTTAACTTCAGATTAATATCTCTCACAACTATATGCCCTCTAGTTAATTTTTATGTTTGATTATACCATAGGTTATAGAAGAACATACATACCCAAGTAAAATTTCCTTCCAAAATTTAGGTATCTAGAAATATACTTAAATATCTTTTTTGTTTATTCATTGACTTTCCTGCTAAGTTAGTTCACAGAAATTTCTGATTTTGAACATCTCTGGATAATGAGAGCTTTGCTTTCTAACCAGGTACTTAAAGAGTGATAGGCTGGAGCAGTGGTTACATTTTATTAGTATCATTATTTCTGTCACTTTTAATATGAGGTTTGCAAGAATAAGTTATATTGTTGTCACAGGTGATCTTTCTTAATATCAATTGGATAATAGTATTGGTTTTGGACATGCATTCTGTAAGACTTTTTATAATATTTGGCATATTTTTGCATTTGGACTACAAAGGATGGCATTTTTAAGAGTACTATGTTTGAGCACTCTACTTTTTTTTCTGATGTTAATAGACTTCTTTTTAGGTTTAAATAGACTATTTGCCATATTTTTAACTTCTCTTCTCTTCCACCTTAAATGAAATTTCAACCTTCTAAATTGTGAATGAGTTCTTTTAATTTCACCAATATTTTTCATAATATAGAAATATTTTATATTTTATTACTTTAATATTTTATGACCCCTCCTTACATGCATGGGATAGATTATTATGACTATTATTTTTTTTGCTGCAGAGAACTTTTACTTTTGGTTTGGTATCTCTTGATGTCTCTACTCCACCTTGGAGATAAGACTTTAGACAGTTGACTATTTTCATAAGACAAATCTAATTTCAGCATGAAGATTTAGTGGCCTCTTGTTGGTTTAATTTATCATAGCGCTTAGACATGTACATTCTTATTATTAGTCATTATTTTTGTTTATGAGATATTTAGTATCATAATAAGATATATATGGGCTTTTGAATACCAATGTAGAAGCTCTGAATCTATGTTTGTGGTTTCGAAATTTTAGAAACAATTCATAATTTGATATTTGAAAGAACTTAGCTAATACTTTTTTCTTTCTTTCTTTTTGCTTTTGTTTTGTAAGACAGAATTTCTCTTCATAACAGCCCTGGCTGTTCTGGAACTCACTATATAGACCAGGCTGCCCTCCAATACACAGATATCTGCTTGCCTCTGTCTCTCTCAAGTGCTGGGATTAAAGGCTTTCACCACCACACGTAGCATCTGTCTAATATTCTTAATGGTATTTCTCTTACTCTTTAAAAAATATATCATGAAGCTAAGTATCTGTTCTCCTAGTTTTCCTTATGTCTAGTAAAAAACCATGAATCTTCTTTTATTGCAGCTTTGTTTTCCCAGATATTTAAAATTTGCTTTCTGAAATCATTAATTTTTTGATAGACTCTTTTTGTTTAAGAAATAACATATATATACATATAACCAAAAACTAGAATCAATGTTGCCCTACAGCAGTACTGATCTGAGTTGTTGTCAACACCCAGGGCCAATTTGGAGGACCACGGTCTGTTCATCTACCTCTGACCATGTCTGTATTCACAGACCATGGGGCACCCAAGGCCATGCTGATCTGTGTTGTTGGTATTGCCACCTCAAGCCATGGGGATGTCCAGGACATGACTGCTACCTAGAGTCATGTCTTGGTCTGTGGTCCTGTCCGTGACTCCGGTTGCCACCAAGGGCTCTGAGGATGCCAGGGTTCTGGCTAGCCACCTGGGACTATGCTGATTCCCTGGGGGACATGCTGCTGCCAGAGCTGCTACTGGGGCCATGGTGGCATCTGGACCTGAGCTGCTGCTGAGGACCATGTCTTGGTCCACGTCTGTGTGGATGTCCATGACCAGTGTTAGCACAGGGATCATTGGAACCATGCTGTGTTGAGCCAATCACTGGCCTGGAATGGCTGGTCCTGTTCCTCACTGGATATTGCAACAGGGAGCTGGCCCAACCCCTCAGGAGAGAGTTTGCCCCCTCTCCATAGGCATGCATGTTACCAGGCAGGCACATTAGAGCTGATCCTGTGGTCTAGGACACAGGTGAGTGGACCCTGAGGGCATGAGAGCAGGAGAGCTGACCCTGTCCCTCTTGTCTGCCATGTGGTGGCATTGGTAAAGGAAAAATGTCCCCCATCTATTACCACCTTCAGTGGGTGAAGGAGCTGACCCTGGGGTCACAAGAGTAGGAGATCTGGGCCCTGACCTTCACTGGCTGCAGTGCATGAGAAAGCAAACTTTGCTTCCTGCCTGGGCAGCACAATAGAACTGACCCTGTTGTCTGTGATGCCAGGGAGCCAGCCCTGAGGGTGTGAGAACAACAGAGTTTAACTGTCCCCTTAATCTGCCATTTGGTGGCATGGGCAAGGGAAAGACACCCTCCCCCTCTATCACTTGCTACCTGTGGCAAGCAAGAGAGCTGGCCCAGAGGTCAAAAGGGTGAGAACTAGCCCTGCCCTACACTAGATGCAGTTCAGTAGAGCTGAACTAGTTGTCAGGTCCACAGGTGAGCCAGGCCTGAGGATTTGAGAGCAGGACAGCAGACTCTGCTCGTCCCGTCCCGCCCTGCCCCTGTCCCTCTCATATTCTCCCTGCAGTAATCAGGAGAGAGGGTCCTGAACCCTGCCTGGGCTAAACAGTCGATCTGTTCCTGGCAATGTGAGTCGGGGGGACCTGGATATGAGGGCCCGAGAACAAGAGAACTGGCCCAGCTCCTTGATGTAGGCTGTATTGGGTGAGCTAATCAAGGCAGTGCTGGAGAGCTCATCCTGGTAGTAACTGACTAGGAGAGAAAGCTAGTGAGCTGACCAACCTAATTACCAGCCAGGGCCAGAACCAGGGCTATGAGTTGGTCCATCCTGGCATCCCCTGAACCTATGAACTGCTGGAACATGTGAAGGAGAGTTACCTACAGATCCAAAACAGCAGGCTCTCCATGACATGGGATAACAGAATATCCCAGAGGAGCGGAAGTGAAATACCATTATCTGTTGTGTAGCAGAAAGCAGAAGCCTGGAGTCAGACCAATTACTCCTGGCAATGACCATTTGCAGTTAAAGATGATTGGACTAAAGGGTCAACTGTGAGTTTCAACAGGCTACATTGCATCTTCCACAAAATTGTTCTTTTGGTTTTTGTTTTGCTTCTTTGTTTTGTTTTGGTTTTTCTTTTAAATTTGGTTTTGTTTTAGGGGGAGGGTGCAAGGGCAGAAGGCAGATGTGAGGGGACTTGGAGGTAAGTGGTAACAAAATGCATGATGTGAAAATCCACAAATAATCAGTTAAAGTAAAAAATGAAAGAGAAAGAAACTGAATTAAAACCACTAATAGAAGGGAAGGAGGGGGGACCTGGGAAACATGAGAATTGGGATAAAGGAAAGGTGGATAGGGGAGCACGGAACCACAATTCTTAGTAAAGGGAGCCACTTTAGGGTGGGCAAGAGACTTGACCCTAGAGGGGCTCCCTAGTGCCCAAGATGAGGTTCCCAGTTAGTTCCTTGGGCAGCTGAGGATTGGGAACCTGAAATGACCCTATCCTAGAGCAATACTGACGAATATCTTGCATGTCATCATAGAATCTTCATCTGGTGATGGATAGAGATAGAGACAGAGACCCACACAGGAGCACTGGACTGAGCTCCCAAGGTCCCAAGGAGGAGCAGAAGGAGGGAGAACATGAGCAAAGAATTCGGGACCACGAGGCGTGCATCCACCCACTGAGACAGTGGAGCTGATCTACGGGGAGCTCACCAAGGCCAGCTGGACTGTGACCGAAAAAGCATGGGATAAAACCGGACTCTCTGAACATGGCGAACGAGGGCTGATGAGACACCAAGGACAATGGCAGGGGGTTTTGATCCTACTTAATGTGCTGGCTTTGTGGGAGCCTAGCCAGTTTGGATGCTCACCTTCCTAGATATGGACGGAGGGGGGAGGACCTAGGACTTAACACAGGGCAGGGAACCAGGACTGCTCTGTGGACTGGAGAGGGAGGGGGAGAGGAGTGGGGGGAGGGGGAGAAGGGTGGGAGGAGGGGAAGGGAAATGGGAGGCTGGGAGGAGGTGGAAACTTGTTTTTTGTTTATGTTTTTTTTTCTTCTTTTCGCAATAAAAAAAAAGAAGTCGAAATAACGCATTTTCAAAAAGAAAATGACAAAGAAAAGAAAAAAAAAACCTGCTGCTGACTTACAGCTGGCCAATCTAATATAAATCAATAGTTTCTTATGCTCTCAGAGAATCATATGATTATATAATATCTACTTATTAAAAATCTCAAAATTTGTAAAATGGATTTCTGTTCTTATTACAATATAATTCATTTTTTTTGCACCAGGAACATTGTAACAAAAACAGGTTAGTGAGTTTAGCAGTCTTGCTCAGTGATGTGTTACTGACAATACATGCTTTTAAAGTGCATGCTTCATGGACTTTTCTCTCCTTTTTGCCTTTGCTTCACTCTGATTTAATTTGAATTTACTGACTCTTCTATAGGAGCTGGTATTTTTCCCCCAAATCCAGTGGTTTGCAACCTTACCTTGACATTATAATTACCTGGGGAGCTTTTAAACATCTCAATGATCAGAATGCTTCTTGAACCAATTAAATCAGAATCTTCTCAGGCAGGACCTGGGCAACTGTGCATTTTAAAGGCTCTTATGAAGTCGCAATAGCTGAGGAGTTCAGCAAAGCCACAGGAACACCAGAGCCATTAAAATATGCAGAAAGGGAAGGCTTTAAGATTAACATTTAAGGTTTATAAATCTTGCAAATGTAGCTAATTGAACAAATAATTAAATAAGTTAATCCCAGTATCTTCAAAAAGCACATTTACTTTTGTCATGAACTGCACCTCTCAATAGATTGTCCAGAATGTCACCCATTCAGGGAAACCACCACACTCACAAAATTTATCAGGAAAAAAATTATTTTATTCAACTGAGAATCTTTAATTGTCTTTTGGAAAATTCATCCAGCATCCCTTAAGCAATTTTTATACTGTATATACAGAAGTAATTAGGAATCTGGCCTCCAGCCCAATGCAGAATTGAAATAAAAACCCTCAAAATTAAATTCTGCTCGTTCATTATCTTCTCCTTTTCTTCTAAAATTCTTTTAAAGTTGTCTGCATAGCATAATTTAAAGTTGTTTTCATTCACACTCTGCATTTACTTATTCATGGAGTCATAACTTTAAAAAAAATTGGTTGAGTTGCCCAGGAATGTTTACTTCAGCATTAAAATAATGACGATCCAATTTAGTGTTATTTAGATATTGAATTAAAAACTAGTCTATTACTAATTTGTCAAAACTTATTTGTCAAAAGATAAAAGCAATTGTTATTAATCTTTTCACAAGTAAAAGCCATGCATTTTTCATATATTACTATAGCATTTTTAAGTACCCTGTACAACTAGAAAATCAATATAATCCTGGTCCTATAAAGAGGATTCCAAGCTAAGAGGAATATGAAGGCTACAGAAGATCCAGGTAGAGGAAATGAAAAAAAAAAAGCAATCTTGCTGTGCATTGGTAACCCATGCTTTCATTCCCAGCATGAGAGAGGCAGAGGCAGGTGGACCTTTGTGAATTCAAGGCCAACCCAGTCTGCAAGGTTTCTCTGTGTAGCCAGGACAGCCAGGATACACAGAGAAACCTGTCTTGAAAACCAAAACAAACGAAAAAGCAATCTTTCCCAGGAAGATGAAGAGGGCAAACTAACATCTCTAAATTTTAGGGTAATGAATTTGAGACATTACATGGTACAATTTATCTGCTATTTATGAAAGTAAATCCTATGTCTCTGGCCTATTACCATACTTACTGGAATTTAAGAGCTAAACAGGATGGATACACTCATCTAAAAATGTAGTAATAATTGGACTTTAGTGTATTTTTGTGCATATATATAAATAATACTTTCAGACATGTTTCTATTGCAAAAGCCACATTAAGTAAACTATGAAAGTATGTTTTAAGCATTGTTCTATTGCTATGAAGGGACGCTTATAAAAGAAATCATTTAAGTGGTGACTTGCTTACCATTTCAGAGGCTTAGTCCGTTACCATCATGGCAGGGAGCATAGTAACACACATGTGTTGGAACAGTAGCTGAGAGCTACATCGTGATTTGCTGGCAGAGAGGATGAGCCTGGCATAGGATTTTGAAACTTCAAATTGTACCCACAATAGCACACTTCTTCCAGCAATGCCTCACCTACTCCAATAAGGCCACACCTTTAATCCCTGTCTAGTAGCACCACTGACTAATGACCAAGCGTTCAGATATCTGAGCCTATGGGGGCTATTCTCTTTCAAACTACAACATTGTATTCCTCATGTTCATAGGCGTGTAGCCATATCATAATTCAAAGATGCATTCAGTCCGCTTCAAAAGTCCCTATAGTTTGTAACCATCTCAACACTGTTTTCCAGTCCAGAGGCTCTTCTGGGATATATGGCAATCTGTTAAGTGTAATCCCCCATAAAATAAGAATCAAAAAGAATGTCACATACTTCCCACATGCAATGGTACAGAACTTATGTCACCATCTCACAATGCAGGAAAGGGTACACAGTGAGGAAATACTGCACCAAAGTAAGAACAACTAGCACTACAAACTCTAAATTCTGCATCTCCATCTGATAGCAAATAGCTCTTCAGATTTCCAAGTCCTTTCACCTTTGCTGACTGCAATATAGTTCTTTCTCTTGGACTGATTCACACCTGGTCTGCAGCTTTCCTTGGCAAGTATCCCATGACTCTGCCACCTCCAACATCTTTGAGTTTCCAAGACAATCCACTTATCACCTTCATAGTTCC
>NW_024544254.1:0-74160 GCF_018167655.1 Microtus oregoni
ATGTGAAATAATACTAAATAAATCTTAAAAAATATAAAATAGGCACAAAGTGAGTTAATAATTGAAGCAATGTTCTAGCTATTTCTTTAACAGATTTCATTGGTATTAGAGCACAATCAGAAACTCAGGTTGATGAAAGCAATTAAAGAGGATTTACATTTTTAAAAATCTAATACATAGAAATCTACCTACAGATTATTATTTAAATGAAAATATTCACGGTAGGTAAAAGTCATGTTTTTTATGGAAAGCCAAACTGTGCATATTATTTGAAAATATTTGTCACTAAGTATCAACTATTAGTAATAACAGCTGATTTTATAACTATGTTACCTCTCTAATGAGACGTGTTTGATTTCTCACAGATACGTACATATAATACTTGGTTTCCCCCATAACATTATAGCATCAAATGCAATTTAGTATCATGCTACCCCTGTTGCTGCAGAAGAGAGGCCTAGAGAGACCTACCAAGTTAATGATAGAACACTTTCATAAATAATAGTTTTATTATAACTGCTATCAAACTTCTAAGAAATTCGAAGGATTGAAATGTAAAAATGGTAAGTTTTACAAATAAATATTTCAAAAATACTTTCCTCATGATAACTCAATTTGGAAATTTCTCATCATGATAAGCTAGGTTAGACAATGCCTACTTCATCTTTATTAACTTAACAATACACACCAGCAGCAAACAATAACGATGAAAGACTCCTCTGTATGGCAGTATATACCTGATAACAGACGTTTGTTGTACAGAGTTTAGAACATTTATTTCTCTTTACCCAATAGAAGAAAGTGACCTGGATCCGATATGTCCAATCAAGGACTAATAGGAGACAAATTCATCAAGGTCTTTTTTTTTGCTAAGTCACAATGAATTGACAACAATCTAGATAACAGATAACAATGAGTAGATAATGATAGGAATTATAAACGCAATAATAGGCAGGTGAATTACCTGTCAAGATGGGCCTAAGTTTCGTCTTATAATCCACAAACCTACACTTTCAATAAAACCGTACTAACCTGAAAATACTCTGAGCGCTACACCATTGTCTATTCTGGTTGTGATATTGTACTAGACTTGTATAAATTATTACCACTGGGAAAAATAGGATAATAACACATCGACATCGCTATATTGTTTCTTTTAACTGTGTGTACGTTTAAAATTATTTCAGTAAGTAATTTAGTTGTTAATCAATATAATTTTGATTCGCTCTTTTTGTTTCAATTCAATCAGATGGTTGCATTTATTTATTTTATTCATTAGATAACTGAGGATCCTGCATTGTGTGTTTATTCAGAGAAAGCTCAATTGTCACCAACATTCTTAGAGGAAAAAGCATGTCAAATGATATGAATTTAAGAGCCATTTTCTGTCTTATTCGAATGGACCTTATTTTACAAAAGTGAGATAACCTTGAAATTGTCCTTTCTATTTATAGTTCTGGGATTCTTATTTTTCTTTGAAACTGGATATATTCCTTTACAAACAACTAGTAAAAATTCCAAATTGTTATATAAGTTGACTCAGGATAATATTTGGTACAAACAGTCCAATAGCATGCTGGCTTCAAAATGCTAAAACACTCTTATATGAAGAGGATAAGCGAGATAAGTTGAGTCTATTGATCACTAAAGGCACAAATGAATAAGTACTGGAAAGCTATTTAATCTCTGTGCTTTAGTCTTCCTATGTATTTAAAGAGAAGAGATAATAGCTCCTTCAAATTAAGGCGGCGGCAATTTTATGTAATTTGTATAGCCCTAAATACAGGCCCAGGCATAAACTAAGCACTTTCATAAATATTATTATTTTGCAAAGAACATGAATCTAATTTCATTACAGTTTGTAGGAGCAAAGGAGGCAGCAGTTTGAATTCCCTCTTAATATAAATGATTGCTTATCACTATAAACCTTTAAAGTAGCATTTATGTCACTATTTCCCATAGAATTTATGTAGTGTACTAGTATAATTAATTCCATGGATAAGGAAATAGCATTCTTTTTCTTTTACTAGCTATTTAAAAAGCATAGCTTCAGGTCTTCTGCAGAAAACATTAGATTTGTCACTTAATTTTCAACCTCCCAATATCTAATGGAAAGATGTGCAATATAATTAAAAAGGTGCCCATAGGGCAACTAATTCTGAAAAGTGGTGATAAGTGAATGAAGGAAGTCTGCTTCATTTCATTTTTATGCTTTAGTGATTTCTAGCTTACAATGATAAGGAAATACTAAGCTCTACATCCTTTAAGGAGATAGCATTTTGGTATACAAGCATCTGGATATATACATTTTGCGCTCTGATGTGAGTGTGCCTATGCACAGCTACATACAAATATAAATGGTTAATTTTTAATCATTTTATGACCTTATAAAATGAATCCCTTAAACTCTATTATGCTTCTTGCTTAAAACCATGTGGTTTTTTAATATTTTAGACATTACACATACCTAATTATATACAATACATTCTGAATTTTGGCCTATTTTTCATCTCAAAATAGAAGTGATTAAAAATACTATAATTGCTACAATGAAGAACTGCCATAAATGGTGGCATTCCTTAATATCTACCATGATACATAGATTTACTTGTTAAGAAAACATACATGCTTAATAAATATCTGTTTACCATGAGAAACCTTTACCAGTTGTTGACGTTTCTAAAACAAATATCAAGGAAATTCTCAATTCCTATTAAACTATCTTTGTTAGAGTTGAGGAAAACAATTTTTTAGAATAATAAGGCAGTCCATGGAGATGAGCTCTAGGGAGTTACTGTGGCAAAACCAGAGGTGGCTGCAACTGTGGAGCTGCCAATACCATTGGGGTGGGACTTGCCAAAGAGGTAGATCCCAAAGCAGAGAAATACCCCCTTTGGGTTGATTGTTTTTTTAATTAATTAATTTATTTATTAAAGATTTCTGTCTCTTCATGGGTTGTTTGTTGAATCGTATAAAGGTCAAATGCTTCCTGCATTTGACAACAGAATTGTCTTGTATACAAAAGGCACCATCGATTTGTTTTTAATATTGTTGTTCTTGGAAACATATATTAATACTGTACTATTGCCGGGCGATGGTGGCGCACGCCTTTAATCCCAGCACTCGGGAGGCAGAGGCAGGCGGATCTCTGTGAGTTCGAGACCAGCCTTGTCTACAGAGCTAGTTCCAGGACAGGCTCCAAAGCCACAGAGAAACCCTGTCTCAAAAAACCAAAAGAAAAAAAAAAACATACCGTACTATTGTATGTAAAATTGTTCTGGGTAGTGGTGGCACACAGCTTCAATTCCAGCACTCAGCAGGCAGAGGCAGGTTGAACTCTGTGAGTTCAAAGCTAGCCTGGTTCACAGAGTATGTTCCAGGATAGCCAAGATTACACAGAGAAACCCTGTCTTGAAAAACCAAAACAACCTCCCTCCCAGAGAAAAAAAAAAAGAAAAGCAATGTATACCAGGAACCTGTGCCGTTCCTCCAGCATAGAGCAAGTTTTTATTTATTTATTATTAAAAGCTGTAGTTTGGCTGGGTTGATGGCTGTGTGGCAAGAATGTCTAAGCACATACATCTCATTTTGAATCCGCAGCACCTGAGTAAAAAGCCACTAATGGCAGGTGAAATCATAGGAGCTCCCTGGACACTCATTCTAGCAGATAAAAGAAAGTTTCAGTTCAGTAAGAGACCTTGTCTCAAGTCAATAATGTTGAGAACAGTAGAAGAACATGACTGGCAGCCTGCTCTGGTGTCCACACATATACCTGTACATTCACATAACTATAAAAAACATATGCATGCACAAATAGACACTACAATATAAATAGTTAATTCCTATAAATTTGTAAGTTGTGATTGTCCCTTTTATGCCTTAATTTTTTCTCTCTGAACAACGGAGCCAGCTAGTACTAGTTTAAGGTAAACAGGTAAAATCATAGCATGTGATATAATAAATATTTTCAAATATTCAGCAATATTGAAGCTGAATTATTTAAGTATTTACTTAAAATTATTATTATACCATTAATATTTCTAGGATTACACCAAGATAGCTAAATCAAATTACTTTAAGGCTTATCCACAGATCTTTATTAGACATTTGTTTAATTAGAGCAAGTATTTAGAAATTTAATTTGGTGAATAGGTTTGAAATATAAAATACCACTTTCAATATTTGATAATTTTGGAGCTTTGAGAGCAAGAAATAATTTTCAAAGAGGAAACCTCTCATTGTCACTTTAAAGAACTTTCTAGGTGAACAGTAGTTCTGCTCCCTGGCAAGGAATCTTGTTTATGCACAACACATTACAGTCACATCAATGTTTAAGATGATGAACATGTAATGGCATAGCTTCTCAGTCAAGCAAGCATCATCAAAGTAACTCAAGTTCTTGGGGGAAGAAAACAATAAAGAATCCTCTAGGTGTTGTTTCAATATTCACTTAATTTCCCCTAGTTTCAGCATTGAAACAAATACTGTGTGATTTGTAATAGGTGAATGCAAACAATTTTCAAGAAAAATAGTAAGAGGTTTAGGTGAATGGTTCCATAGTACACAACAAGCGAAGCATGAAGAAGGTTTAGATTCACTGCCCAGTTTATAAACCATATTTGGGAACATGGGCGCAGTTTTTTCTCTCCAAACTGCTTCCTGCTGAATGGGGGCGTCGTTAATTAGGTCTTTCATGGTATAACCTGTGTGCTAGTTTCATCTCAGTTGGCAGTTGAGCGAAGCAATTTTCTGAAGATGTTCACTGCAACCCTTCAGGAGGGCATGGTCCATCATACCAAATCGGAATAGAAGAAATGAACAGCGTCTCATCCTCTGTGAAAACAAAATAAGAAACTCCTTTCCAAAGCATCATGTCCTTAGATCCAAATTTCAAAGTTAAGGCATCAAAATATCTATGTCGGATTAGTTCAGCAGCATTTATCAATAAATATCTTTTAGCAGCTGTTGCTTCTTCCTCAGCATTCAAACAATTCAAAGAGAGCATAATAGCATACAGTATCAAGATTCTCTGTGTATTTTCCATCTTTGTGCAGCTTTGTTTTAACCTCTATTTTGTTTATTTTTACTTTTAACTCTTTTAACTCATCTCATAGATACGGATGAAGTAGACTGTGCTCCACCATCCATGTATTTTGCAAGATCCGGGCAAAACTTCACAGTATGAATGTCTCAACCTATCTGAGGTGAAGTGTGTGAGTGACAGTTATCCCCACAAATAGCTGTTATTTTCCTGTTTGGCAACTTTTTTTGAATGTTGGTTTTATACCTCACCATCCAATGTAAGTAAGGAAATCTCCCCAGGAGCAATAATCACCCAGCAAACTCAAATCTACTGATCACATCTCAGTGAAAGGAATGGTAATTTGAAGTGACAGGTTTACCCTTGGTTATGCTTTATAAAAAATTTGTGTTTTAATAGGGCTTTTAGAATGGGCTGCTTACATAACAGGCCTAGCAGAAATGAGGATATACTAATGAGACAATTGTGTAGCTTGATCTATCAGAACAGTCAAATCATTGACGTCAACGTAATGAGTATTTCTACAGAAATTTCATGCCATGTAAAGCAATGTTCTCTACCCAAAGGAAAACCTTGTTTCCTTAAAGAGATTTCACACAATTCCTACTATCAAACCACCTTGCCAGATAAGACTAACAATTAGACAATGATGGGTGAGCTAAGGGAGGGTAGATGCCACCTCCTGACCACAACTGCTTATATGTCAATACCCTGTCCCTCTAGCTAAACTCTAATCTCAGTTCAGGACTTCAAGATGCAAGAGACTTGAAAGGGTCTCTGGATCTCTTTATCACTAGTTAATTGGATGCTTGCCTATAATTTTAGGAAATTAATTCATGATTATCATGTCAGGATTCAGGCAAACACGGCACTGGGCCTGTTGTTGAGTCCATACCAACTGATTCATAAGTAGTAGGTAGAGAGAGAGAGAGAGAGAGAGAGAGAGAGAGAGAGAGAGAGAGAGAGACGAGGCCTGATGTGGGAATGTAAACCTCAAAACCCACCCTCAGTGACATATATTATCCACAAAGGCTATATGCATTCCAGCATGGTCACACCTCCTAATTTCCCAAACAGTTGCACTTCTTGGTAACTAAGTAAGTATTCAAGTACATGAGAGCCTGTTTTTCATTCCCTTTCATTAACTGTCACATTTCTCTAGAAGCCACCAACTGTCAGTAGTTTGTGCGTTAGAGGTACAGACTTCTGAACCATCCCCCATAGTCCAAGCTGCACTGTAGGAGGGCTCGAGAGTCGAACTGGCATACTCCTGACAGTTGGTGGCTTCTAGAGAAGTGTGAGAGTTAATGTGGATGGAAACCATACTGGCATATATTTGAGTGCTTAGTCACCAAGCATACTGGAATATGACCTGGCCTCATCTTACACAGGCCTTTGCATGCAATCACGACGGCTCTGTATTTGTGAGAGCAATGACTCTGTCATGTCTTGAGATCACAATTTCACTCTTGGCATCTGCAGCCTCAGACTCATAAAATCTTTTTAAATGCTCCCTGCAATGGTACCTGAGTCTTGAAGAGAGGGCTACAAATATCCCATTGCACATACTCTCATATTTTTTCCAGGATGACCAGTTGTGAATGTCTTTTTTAAACATAATCTACTGCACCAAGGTCTCTGAGGAGGTCTGAGAACTGCACTAATCTGTAGTTATCGAGGTATGAATGTAGAGTGAAGCTTGATACTTCATTCATTTAACAAAATAATAGTATGAGGTTCAATACTGGGACCTTGGATCTCCATAACCATGTGTTCTCGACAAAGCTTACAGCAGCAGGCATGTGTTGCTTTCTATAGAGTAGACCTTAAATTCACTCTTAAGGAGCTGATTATTCCCAGAAAGTTTGTACCACTATTGCATTCATGCACATATCTTTCTAGGTTGTTCATTAATATAGTATGCAATATTCTTAGTTTGGTACGATGACTGATGATCCTCCCAGGAGCACACCATGTAGGCTAGAGCAAAGGATGAAATACTGGGACTAAACTGGGAACTAGGATTTAGGACTTTGTTGAAGTTAGAGATCATTACTGCAAGCAAAGATTTCAGGCTACTATGGTGGCACTGCCTAAGGCTCATGATTTACACGCTACAGGATATGAAAACAGAAATATTGGGATGTATGTGGAATATCCAATAGACTAGGCCCTGGAAGAGAAAACAGAAAGTTTGTGTATAGAGAGTGGTAGTATAGTCAACATCTAGTCCTGTGCCTGTGGATAGGGCAAGTACTAGTGGCACTCTAATTGTTCCTTATAGCACTGAAATTGGGGGTGTATGAGATTTGGGACCATGATGAAGCCTGAAGGCCTCTGCTCTGAAGAATAAGTTGTTTGTCTAGGCTGGGGTACTGGTATAGATTCAGCAGTATGTGCAAAAACATTTATGATGAGTATGTTAGGGATAATTAACAGGCCTGACTCTGGAGAGGTCATGGGGAATCTGAGTACAGAGTTGGGTTGTATAGGCAGCACACAGTGTTCTGTGGCTAAGTGTTGTAACAGGAACTTCATGCAGGAACCAAGATCTTACCTATAGCAAAGAAGAACATGGTAGTACTAGTCTGAAGCAAAGGATTTTGTACATTGACAAAAGTTAGAAGTCACTATAAGGATGGGTGGTGGTGGTGCATGACTTTAATCATAGCACTTGGGAGGAAGAGGCAGGAAGATCTCTGTAAGTGTGAAGCCAACCTGGTCTACAGAGCGAGTGCAAACATAGACTTCAAAGTTACATAGAGAAGCCTTCTCTCGAATTAAAAATAGATAGATAGATAGACAGATAGGTAGATATAAGTAAGTCATTGCGAGTGAGAACAAGCACTATTCTAGGGATGCCACTAGATGGTCTGGACTCCACTAGTTTGGGAAAACAATTATCTTTGCAGAAGGGTGCATACCTCTATCGACTTTATAGGAGATATGGACAGGCTGGGCATGTGTGCAAGAACGTTGAGTGCAGAGGGAGCCTAGCTGTTCACTAAAGCATAGTAGAAGTTGTAGGGACTAAGCTTGTCTGCACATATTCAATCCTGTAGATGCCTAAAGCTCACAAATGGAAGGCAAATGTGTTTCAGGTAGGTCAGGCCGCATGTGGAAAAACAAGTATTCATGTTTGTGTTGGTTATTACTCACTATGCTAAACCCTGGAGGCCGAGCATGTGGGATGTCTAGGGACAAAGATAGGTGGCTTAATCATTTAAATGTCACTTGTGATTGAATGAAGGTAGAATGGTTCAAGTTGAGAGTATGGAAGTTGGATATAGCACAAAGGAATAGGCTAGGACAAGGTCAGTTGGAGGAACCAGAGTCTGCAGAAGCCTAGAGCCATCAAGTACAAGGAACTCATAGCCACACTAGTCATGGTCACTGGATGTTCGACCATTCTAGTTACGCCAGAATATAAAATGTCAGATAGGGATGTAAACACCAGGCTCACCCAGGAGGAGACCACAGGAAGTCTGTGTATTTATTGGTGTATTTTATGTGTCACAAGGCTTTCTGAAAGTAGAAGTGGGTAGACAGGGCTGGGGTACATCCCTATGGGAGCATAGATGTAGGCTACAGCCAAGGACAAAATGCTTGGCATAGGCTAGGGCCAAGGAATGGGGACCTTGTTGAATTCTAGGGGTCATTACAGCAAGGCTAGGAGTCCAGACATCTGTGCCAAACTGCATGCAGCATGGGATTTATGTTTTGCATGACATGAAAACAGAAATATTGTGTTGTGTTCAGAGTTTCAGTAACTAGACTCTGGGGAGTGGATGGGAAGTTTGTGTATAGAGTGCCATGGTATAGTGAACATCTAGTCCTGTGGCCATAGATAGGACAACTATTGTAGAAATACTAAATGTTAACTATAGCACATGAATAGATGGAGGGCTGTGCTGGGGTGTGAGATTTTACACCCTACTGAATCCTAGAGGCACCTGTTATGTGTTATAGGTTGTCTATGTAGGCTAAAGTACTGTGATCAATTCAGCAAGTTGTAGAAAATCATGTATGATGAGTACATTTGGTGTTAGTCTACAGGCTTGACTCTGGGGAGTACATGGGTATTCTGGGAAATCTGGGTATTAAGTTGTGTTGTATAGGTAGCCTAGAGTGTCCTGTGTGTAAGTGTTGTTACAGGAGATTCATGCAGGACACTATATGTTGCATTCAGCCTAAGAGACCATGGTGGGACTTAGATGGAACAAAGGATTTGGAACCCTACCAACAGCTAGAAGTCACTACTATTGAAATCTAGGGATGACGCTGGATGTTCCATCCAGTCTGGACTCCACTGGATTAGAAAAACAATGATAGGATGCAGAGCAGTGCTCTGAAATCTAGACGATGGAGGAGTATTCTGATAGTCTGGGGATAGAATGGTCATGTAGGGCAGCCACAACTCCTCTGGTTCTATGAGAGATTGATAGTCTTTGTGGGAATCTAGATGCTGTCAACAGCACAGAAAAAGTTGATGGGTCTAAGAATGCCGGAGATTGCTATGGAGGCAGCTGGAGAAGACAAGGACACTGGTTGTTGCAACTTGGGTAGATCAAGCCCTCTATGTACAAAGTACTGAGTGGGTAACTAAACTAAACAAGTTAAAACCTGGGAAGACATAGAAAATCTGAATAAGGAATAATGTTCTATATTGTACCTAAAGTGTCCCGTGGATGTACTAGTGCAGGGTAAGTGCTAGCAAAGACTAGATGTTCACGACAGAAAAGGAGGATTCCTGAGAATAGTCTGAGCTGAGTTATTTGGGACCATACTCCCGAGAAGACCCTTGAATCAAGAGGCAAACAGCCAGATTATGCAGGGGTGCTGGCTGTTAAACTCAAGCTAGATGCAGATGGATATGGAGAACAAGTATTGGTTGGTGGCTTATATAAGAAGCCAGTTCCTGGCGGAGAACATTAGGAATGTGGTAGAGTAGGGTGCTGCAGGTAACACAGAGGGTACTGTGGGTGGGTGAAGGTAGCAACTTGTCTGCTGCATGTATGTCGGCAATCGCACACGTGGAAGGCCAAGACATGGGATTTCCGAAATTATAGAAGCCTAGATATTGCTACTTAGGTGATCAAACTAAATTTGTATAATGACTTTGGGAAAGAGGCTAGATCCAGATAGAGATAGAATATGAAATATCTGGTTGTGAGGGAGTGAGTACTTACCAGGCCATACCATGGTGGAGGACTCAGGAATACAGAATTTGGATTCGGGTAAGATAGTTAGCAAAATGAGTACTATATGTAGATTCAAGCAGCGCAGGTCCTTGTAGGACAATGTATGTTGGTTGGAGGACAGGAGTAGATGCTGGGATTCGGCCCTCACATTTGGAACTCTGTTGAATCCTGTGAGCATTACTACACCATGCAAGAATATCAGTGGCAAAAACTAGACTTGGACACTTGTAGTGACTTATGATCTGTTTGTTGGCATATGGGGAAATGCTATCTGGTAGGGGAAATATTCTGGGCTTGGTCTTTGGGGAAGATATGGAAAGTCTGGATTGGAAATGGAGTTGTGAAAGCAGGGCAACTATTTCATGCATGGGTGTAGGTGTGATAAATTCAGGGGAGCCTAACTGTTGACTATACCAAAGAAGGTGTTGCTGGACCTAGTCTTGGCTGAAGGCATTGAAAACCTTCACAGGCCTAAAATTTGCAAATGCAAGGCACATGAGGCAGCTGTAAGTCAGACAGCATGTGGAAAATCAAATATTCACTTGTGTGTTGTGGGTTACTCAATTGGCTAATGTTGGGTCCTGGTGGTTGTGGGATGTCTGGTTATATAATGAAGTGGTTTAGGCATCGGAATCATCCTGCAGATGGATTCAGGTAGGATGGTTACTGTTGGGAATGTAGATGCTGGATACAGCACAAAAGAATGTGCTAGGACAAGGCCAGTTGGAGGGAAAGTGCCAGCAGAAGCTTAGAACTATCTATCAAAGCACGGTAGGACTAAGATGGAGCCTAGGGTTTGGAACTCAGCAAACAGCTAAAAGTCACTGTAAGTGTGAGAAAACAGCTCTTTTAGAGTTCTCACTGGATGTTTCATCAGGTCTGGACTCTACTGGAGTAGGAAAAGAATTATCTGCTCGAAAGGTGCACTTACTTCTCTTGGCATTGTAGAAGGATTTGGACAGTCTTGGCATGCTGTGATATTATGTAGTCAGCCAGAGATCCTGTGGTTTGATGAGGTTGGGGTTGTCTCAGTGGGAATGTATATGTTGTCTACAGCACAGGAGGATTTGATGGGACTAGGAATCCTATATGCTATGAATATGTTTTATTACCATTGGTTATTCAAGAAGATGCTTTGGGCAATCGATTAGTAGAATATAGCCAGGCAGGAAATCTGAACAGAGATATAGAGAGAAAGTAGGCAGAGTCAGGGAGATGCCATGTAGCTGCTGAAGGAGAAAACCAGCAGCTACCAGTGAGAGCCTTACTGGTATGGATCATAATGATACATAGATATACAAAAGGGAATCCCACATCAATATGAGCTATGTTTGGAGGGATGTGGAAAAACAGTATTTGGAACAGGAAATATTCACTAGGTTCGAACTTTAGGAGGACACGATAACTTTTCATAAGGAGTGGGGTTATTCCATTAGCCAGTACAGGTATGATAAGTGTTGGGGAACTCTCAGTGTTGGCTACAGAATAGTAGTAGCTGGTGGGATCATGCTGTGTTTTGAGATTTGTGTCCCTAAAACATGCCACAAATCACTACTGCAGAGTGCAAGGGTCCATTCTTTGATGGGACAGGGACTATTCAATCTAGGATAAATTCCACTGAATATGGAAAACCAATTACAGAGTATGGATATCTTCACCTGGATAAATCCTGGAGGGGGACATAGGAAGTCTGTGTATGGTGTGAAGAGGTATGGGCAACTCTAAGACCCCTGTTGGTTTATCTAAATAGGATTATATCTGGCTGTAGCCCAGATGTTCTCTATAATATAGGAAAAATGTTCTAAATAGGCTGCAACATGTTGAAGCCTAAAATTCACTACTATAAGGCAAGGAGTCCAGACCAAGATTGAACATTTCTTATGGTTTCCAGGTTATACATAACAGAATGTTAAAAATCAAGTGTCTAATACTGTGTGATATTCTCAATAGGCTAGACACCAGAAGATAGGAGAACCCTGGTTATGGACTGGGCTTATGTTGGTTGTAGAAAGCCTCCTTAGGTGAGTGAGTATATTAAAGGAGGCTGTATGCTCACCACAGTAAAAGAGATATTGAGGCTAGGCTGGGTCACCTGACTTGGGATAAGGTGGAAGACTGGAGGCCATGATTTGTTGCTACACATCCAGACAAGATATGGACACTGGTTTGCGTATATTCATTAGGTACAGAGGAATGTGGAGATGCAAGTATTCGTGTGTGTGTGTGTGTGTGTGTGTGTATGTGTGTGTGAGTGTGTGTGTGTACGGTCAACAGGCTAAGCCATGGAGTAGGAATGTTATTTGGGAATGATTTTAGGGAAGACATTCAAGATACTAGCCAAAGATTGAGGCGGACATTTTGGACTAAACCATTGACAGGGATAGCATTGTTGAAGAATTTGGAGAAGCAAATGATCTGTCATGTGTTCTACCACAACAAAGGTAGATATGTAAAAAAGGTTGAGGTGGAAAATTTGCCTTAGAGTTATTAAACAAAGTCTCCATCTAAACCCAAACTCTCTTTGCCTTCTCAATATCTTCCCCCTATCATCAAAGTGTCAGGAGTGGTACAGTCCACTATTTGTTCCTTCCTTCCCCAGGCATTCTTGTGGGTCAGAACCAGGCTTTGTGATGTCAGAGCACAAGCTCACCTACTATTGGTCGAGACCTTGATGATGACTCAGGTCTGAGGGTGTGGCCTTCCCTACTCTGCCAGTTGTTCACAGCCCCTCGAGGGAGAAACAACACGCACTCACGCGACTTGGTGATGGAGACTCTAGCAAAGGAACCTAAGGAATCACTGTCCGACATGGACCTCCCAACATCCAGTAGTGATGTTCCGATGGCAGCGAACGGGCCAGTCCCTATGGTGAAGACAAAGGCAGCTCTAAAGCAGTATCCACCTTACATGTCGTGCGGAAAGGTGAGTTGACGAACCCTACTGGAGCTCCCTCCTCTACTCATTTACTCTTACCTAAAGTCTCTACCTCTTTCCTTCCTGGCATGAATCCCTTATCAATTCTCACCTCTTCTGACAAAGTGTCCTTCACATGCCTCTCCTGACTTCTCCCTGTATTAACTAATTCTTGTGTTCACCTCTTGCCATTCCAGGCACACAAGAAAAGCAAACACCGGAAGCACTCCTCAAAGAAGAGGAACAAGAGAAAGAGGGAGGCCGAAGAGGCAGCTGCCCTCGAACGGAAGAAAATCAAAGTGAAAGCTGTTACTGCAATGCCTGAACCTAAGGAGGAGGAGCCTGAAAAGGAAGCCGAGGTGCACACTACTGGAGAAGCAAGCGTGGTCGCAGCAGCCGATGAGGGGGAGAGCCAATAAGATGGCTATCATGAAGACGGGGAATGCCCAAATATGACAAAGAAAATTGCATTGGTATAAATTTCTTAAATTGAAAATAAATTCAATTTAGTTGAAAAGCTATGTGTCTTTTACAGTGACTAAAGGCGAAACCAGGAAAGGGAAGGAAAAATGATGGTTATAGGAGAAGAGAGGGAAGATGGGTGGGTGAATGGCAATGGAGAGATTTGTTCTTCACTAGGTTTGGGACAGTCATAGTGGGTTCATGGAAAGAGGGGGAGTTTGGGTTGGTAGAAGACAAGGGAGGGATTTGGGTCTACAAAGGTTTGGGCATTAATTGTGGGTGCATAAAAGAGGCGAGTTTGTGTGGGAAGAAGACAAGGGAGGGATTAGGGTCTCCAAAATTTTGTGGCTTTAATGGTGAGAGCATGGAAAGAGAGGGAGTTTTGGTGGGTAGGAGACAAGGGAGGGATTTGTGTCTCCAAAGGTTTGGGCATCAATGGTGGGTGCATGGAAGACGGGGAGTTTGGGTGGGAAGAAGACAAGGGAGGGATTTGGGTCTCCAAAGTTTTGGGGCAGTAATGGTGAGGGCATGAAAAGAAAGGGAGTTTGGGTGGGAAGATGACAAGGGAGGGATTTGGGTCTCCAAAGAATTGGTCATCAATGGTGGGTGCATGGAAGAGGGGGAGTTAGGGTGGGTAGAAGACAAGGAAGGGATTTGTGTCTCCAAAGAATTTGGGCAGTACTGGTGAGTGCATGAAAAGAAAGGGAACTTGGGTTGGTAGAAGACAAGGGAGGGATTTGTGTCTCCAAAGGTTTGGGCATCACTTGTGGGTGCATGGAAGAAAGGGAGTTTGGGTGTGTAGAGAAAAGGGAGGGATTTGTGTTTTTAAAGGTTTGGGCATCAAGGATGGGTGCATGGAAGAGGGGGAGTTTGGGTGGGAAGAAGAAAAGGGAGGGATTTTTGTCTCCAAACGTTTGGGCATCATCGGTGGGTGCCTGGATGAGGGGGATTTTGGGGCAGTAATGGTGAGTGCATGAAAAGAAAGGGAGCATGGGTGGGTAGAAGACAAGGGAGGGATTTGGGTCTCCAAAGGTTTGGGCAGCAATGGTGGGTGCATGAAAGTGGGGATGTTTGGGTTGGAAGAAGACAAGGTTGGGATTTGGGTCTCCAAAGGTTTGGGCAACAATGGAGGGTGCATGGAAGAGGGGGAGTTCGGGTGGGAAGAAGACAAGGTTGGGATTTGGGTCTCCAAAGGTTTGGGCATCAATGGTGGGTGCCTTGAAGAGGGGGATTTTGTGTGGGTAGAAGACAAGGGAGGGATTTGTGTCTCCAAAATTTTGGGGCAGTAATGGTGAGAGCTTGGAAAGAGTGGGAATATGGGTGGGTAATACCAGGGAAGGGAGTTCGATCTCATATACTTTGGAGAGTGTAATGATGGGTAAATGATAAGAGATATTTGGGTGGGTACATGACAAGGGAAGGATTTGATTCTCAAATACTCAGGTGGCAGAAATCATGAATATCTGTTAAGAGAGGAGTTTGGGTTATTATATGAAGGGTGGGATTAGGGTCTCAGAAAGATGGGGTCAGAAATGGTGGATATATAGCAACAGAGGGTGTATGCTGGGTAAATGACAAGGGAGGGATTTGGGTCTTATACACTTTAGGGGCAGCAATGGTGAGTATGTAGCAAGAGAAATACGTTGGATGGGCATACGACAATGGAGAGATTAGGGTCTCACAAAGCTGGTGGCAAAATGATGGGTATATGCCCAGAGAGGAGTTTGGGTAGCTGTATGACCAGGGGGTGTTTGGGTCTCTTAAGTTTTGAGGCAGAAATAAATGGTATATTTCATGAAACAGAGTTTGGGTGGGTATATGTCAAGAGAGGGGGTTTTGTTGGGCTTATAAACATGGATATATTTGGGTCTGACATGTTTGGGGGAAGAAATGGTGGTTACATCACAAGACAGGAAATTGTGTGGTTACATGAAAATAGAAGAATTTTCAGTGGGCATATGGCAAGAGAAGGATTTGGGTCACAGCAGGATGGGGGCAGACATGGTGGATATATGGCTAGCGAGGGAGTTTGGGTGAGTACATGACATGGGGCAGATTGGGCCATCACAACGTTTGGGGGAAGAAATGGTGGAAACATTATAAGAGAGAGTATTAGGTTTAGTGTATGGCTAAGGAGGAATGAGTGTCTTGGAAGGATGGGTCCAGAAATAGTGGGTACATGGCGAGAGAGGGAGTTCACTTGGTTGAATGAAAGGGAGAGATTTGTGTCTGATAAGGTTTTAGGGAAGAAATATTGGCTATATGGCAAGAGAGGTAGTGTGGATAGGCAGATGACAAAGGAGGGATGTGGTCTCATAAGGATGAAGGCAGCAACAGTGGGGAGAGAGAGAGAGAGAGAGAGAGAGAGAGAGAGAGAGAGAGAGAGAGATTGGGTTGGTATATCATATGGGAGAGATTATGGTTTTTCAAAGTTTGATGGCAGATAAACAATTTTCATGAATTTACGATAAAGATGGATTTGATTGCGTGTATTGTATGAACCACACCTTGAACTCAAATTTCAAGTTGAGGCCTAGAAAATTGATTTAGGTGGGTATATGACACAGAAGACTCTTTGGTGTTGAAGATGGAAAATCTGACATTTTGTATACTATAGGGATAGAGGCCAGAAAAGGAATATGGTTTGATATATAAAAAGAAGAAAATTTGGGTTAGCATATGACAAAGAAGGGACTTTGGTTCCCACAGATTTGAGGGTCATACCACACATGCACTGTAAGACTCATAGAGGTAATTATGGAGCATTGAATCCAAATTGCTACATTTATCTAATCTCATAGATACGGATGAAGAAGACTGTGCTCCACCATCCATGTATTTTGCAAGATCCGGGCAAAACTTCACAGTATGAATGTCTCAACCTATCTGAGGTGAAGTGTGTGAGTGACAGTTATCCCACAAATAGCTGTTATGTTTCCTGTTTGGCAACTTTTTTTGAATGTTGGTTTTATACCTCACCATCCAATGTAAGTAAGGAAATCTCCCCAGGAGCAATAATCACCCAGCAAACTCAAATCTACTGATCACATCTCAGTGAAAGGAATGGTAATTTGAAGTGACAGGTTTACCCTTGGTTATCCTTTATAAAAAATTTGTGTTTTAATAGGGCTTTTAGAATGGGCTGCTTACATAACAGGCCTAGCAGAAATGAGGATATACTAATGAGACAATTGTGTAGCTTGATCTATCAGAACAGTCAAATCATTGACTTCAACGTAATGAGTATTTCTACAGAAATCTCATGCCAGGTAAAGCAATGTTCTCTACCCAAAGGAAAACCTTGTCTTCTTAAAGAGATTTCACACAATTCCTACTATCAAACCACCTTGCCAGATAAGACTAACAATTAGACAATGATGGGTGAGCTAAGGGAGGGTAGATGCCACCTCCTGACCACAACTGCTTATATGTCAATACCCTGTCCCTCTAGCTAAACTCTAATCTCAGTTCAGGACTTCAAGATGCAAGAGACTTGAAAGGGTCTCTGGATCTCTTTATCACTAGTTAATTGGATGTTTGCCTATAATTTTAGGAAATTAATTCATGATCATCATGTCAGGATTCAGGCAAACATGGCACTGGGCCTGTTGTTGAGTCCATACCAACTGATTCATCAGTAGTAGGTAGAGAGAGAGAGAGAGAGAGAGAGAGAGAGAGACGAGGCCTGATGTGGGAATGTAAACCTCAAAACCCACCCTCAGTGACATATATTATCCACAAAGCCTATATGCATTCCAGCATGGTCACACCTCCTAATTTCCCAAACAGTTGCACTTCTTGGTAACTAAGTAAGTATTCAAGTACATGAGAGCCTGTTTTTCATTCCCTTTCATTAACTGTCACATTTCTCTAGAAGCCACCAACTGTCAGTAGTTTGTCACTTAGAGGTACAGACTTCTGAGCCATCCCCCATAGTCAAAGATGCACTGTAGGAGGGCTCCAGAGTCTAACTGGCAAACTCCTGACAGTTGGTGGCTTCTAGAGAAGTGTGAGAGTTAATGTGGATGGAAACCATACTGGCATATATTTGAGTGCTTAGTCACCAAGCATACTGGAATATGACCTGGCCTCATCTTACACAGGCCTTTGCATGCAATCACGATGGCTCTGTATTTGTGAGAGCAATGACTCTGTCATGTCTTGAGATCACAATTTCACTCTTGGCATCTGCAGCCTCAGACTCATAAAATCTTTTTAAATGCTCCCTGCAATGGTACCTGAGTCTTGAAGAGAGGGCTACAAATATCCCATTGCACATACTCTCATTTTTTTTCCAGGATGACCAGTTTTGAATGTCTTTTTTAAACATAATCTACTGCACCAAGGTCTCTGAGGAGGTCTGAGAACTGCACTAATCTGTAGTTATCGAGATATGAATGTAGAGTGAAGCTTGATACTTCATTCATTTAACAAAATAATAGTATGAGGTTCAATACTGGGGCCTTGGATCTCCATAACCATATGTTCTCGACAAAGCTTACAGCAGCAGGCATGTGTTGCTTTCTATAGAGTAGACCTTAAATTCACTCTTAAGGAGCTGATTATTCCCAGAAAGTTTGTACCACTATTGCATTCATGGACATATCTTTCTAGGTTGTTCATTAATATAGTATGCAATATTCTTAGTTTGGTACGACGACTGATGATCCTCCCAGGAGCACACCATGTAGGCTAGAGCAAAGGATGAAATACTGGGACTAAACTGGGAACTAGGATTTAGGACTTTGTTGAAGTTAGAGATCATTACTGCAAGGCAAAGATTTCAGGCTACTATGGTGGCACTGCCTAAGGCTCATGATTTACACGCTACAGGATATGAAAACAGAAATATTGGGATGTATGTGGAATATCCAATAGACTAGGCCCTGGAAGAGAACACAGAAAGTTTGTGTATAGAGAGGGGTAGTATAGTCAACATCTAGTCCTGTGCCTGTGGATAGGGCAAGTACTAGTGGCACTCTAATTGTTCCTTATAGCACTGAAATTGGGGGTGTATGAGATTTGGGACCATGATGAAGCCTGAAGTCCTCTGCTCTGAAGTATAAGTTGTTTGTCTAGGCTGGGGTACTGGTGTAGATTCAGCAGGATGTGCAAAAACATTTATGATGAGTATGTTAGGGATAATTAACAGGCCTGACTCTGGAGAGGTCATGGGGAATCTGAGTACAGAGTTGGGTTGTATAGGCAGCACACAGTGTTCTGTGGCTAAGTGTTGTAACAGGAACTTCATGCAGGAACCAAGATCTTACCTATAGCAAAGAAGAACATGAAGCAAAGGATTTTGGACATTGACAAAAGTTAGAAGTCACTACAAGGATGGGTGGTGGTGGTGCATGACTTTAATCATAGCACTTGGGAGGCAGAGGCAGGAGGATCTCTGTGAGTGTGAAGCCAACCTGGTCTACAGAGCTAGTGCAAAAATAGACTTCAAAGTTACGTAGAGAAGCCTTCTCTTGAATTAAAAATAGATAGATAGATAGACAGATAGGTAGATATAAGTAAGTCATTGCGAGGGAGAACAAGCACTATTCTAGGGATGCCACTAGATTGTCTGGACTCCACTAGTTTGGGAAAACAATTATCTCTGCAGAAGGGTGCATACCTCTATAGTCTTTGTAGGAGGATATGGACAGTCTGGGCATGTGTGCAAGAACGTTGAGTGCAGAGGGAGCCTAGCTGTTCACTAAAGCATAGTAGAAGTTGCTGGGCCTAAGCTTGTCTGCACACATTCAAACCTGTAGATGCCTAAAGCTCGCAAATGGAAGGCAAATGTGGTTCTAGTAGGTCAGGCTGCATGTGCAAAAAACAAGTATTCATGTTTGTGTTGGTTATTACTCACTAGGCTAAACCCTGGAGGCCGAGCATGTGGGATGTCTAGGGACAAAGATAGGTGGCTTAATCATTTAAATGTCACTTGTGATTGAATGAAGGTAGAATGGTTCAAGTTGAGAGTATGGAAGTTGGATATAGCACAAAGGAATAGGCTAGGACAAGGTCAGTTGGAGGAACCAGAGTCTGCAGAAGCCTAGAGCCATCAAGTACAAGGAACTCATAGCCACACTAGTCATGGTCACTGGATGTTCGACCATTCTAGTTATGCCAGAAAATAAAATGTCAGATAGGGATGTAAACACCAGGCTCACCCAGGAGGAGACCACAGGAAGTCTGTGTATTTATTGGTGTATTTTATGTGTCACAAGGCTTTCTGAAAGTAGATGTGGGTAGACAGGGCTAGGGTACATCCCTATGGGAGCATAGATGTAGGCTACAGCAAAGGACAAAATGCTTGGCATAGGCTAGGGCCAAGGAATGGGGACCTTGTTGAATTCTAGGGGTCATTACAGCAAGGCTAGGAGTCCAGACATCTGTGCCAAACTGCGTGCAGCATGGGATTTATGTTTTGCATGACATGAAAACAGAAATATTGGGTTGTGTTTGGAGTTTCAGTAACTAGACTCTGAAGGGTGGATGGGAAGTTTGTGTATAGAGTGCCATGGTATAGTGAACATCTAGTCCTATGGCCATAGATAGGACAACTATTGTAGAAAAACTAAATGTTAACTATAGCACATAAATAGATGGAGGGGCTGTGCTGGGGTGTGAGATTTTACACCCTACTGAATCCTAGAGGCACCTGTTATGTGTTATAGGTTGTCTATGTAGGCTAAAGTACTGTGATCAATTCAGCAAGTTGTAGAAAATCATGTATGATGAGTACATTTGGTGTTAGTCTACAGGCTTGACTCTGGGGAGTACATGGGTATTCTGGGAAATCTGGGTATTAAGTTGTGTTGTATAGGTAGCCTAGAGTGTCCTGTGTGTAAGTGTTGTTACAGGAGATTCATGCAGGACACTATATGTTGCATTCAGCCTAAGAGACCATGGTGGGACTTAGATGGAACAAAGGATTTGGAACCCTACCAACAGCTAGAAGTCACTACTATTGAAATCTAGGGATGACACTGGATGTTCCATCCAGTCTGGACTCCACTGGATTAGAAAAACAATGATAGGATGCAGAGCAGTGCTCTGAAATCTAGACGATGGAGGAGTATTCTGATAGTCTGGGGATAGAATGGTCATGTAGGGCAGCCACAACTCCTCTGGTTCTATGAGAGACTGATAGTCTTTGTGGGAATCTAGATGCTGTCAACAGCACAGAAAAAGTTGATGGGTCTAAGAATGCCGGAGATTGCTATGGAGGCAGCTGGAGAAGACAAGGACACTGGTTGTTGCAACTTGGGTAGATCAAGCCCTCTATGTACAAAGTACTGAGTGGGTAACTAAAGTCAACAAGTTAAAACCTGGGAAGACATAGAAAATCTGAATAAGGAATAATGTTCTATATTGTACCTAAAGTGTCCCGTGGATGTACTAGTGCGGGGTAAGTGCTAGCAAAGCCTAGATGTTCACGACAGAACAGGAGGATTCCTGAGAATAGTCTGAGCTGAGTTATTTGGGACCATACTCCCGAGAAGACCCTTGAATCAAGAGGCAAACAGCCAGATTATGCAGGGGTGCTGGCTGTTAAACTCAAGCTAGATGCAGATGGATATGGTAAACAAGTATTGGTTGGTGGCATATATAAGAAGCCAGTTCCTGGAGGAGAACATTAGGAATGTGGTGGAGTAGGGTGCTGCAGGTAACACAGAGGGTACTGTGGGAGGGTGAAGGTAGCAACTTGTCTGCTGCATGTATGTCGGCAATCGCACACGTGGAAAGCCAAGATATGGGATTTCCGAAATTATAGAAGCCTAGATATTGCTACTTAGGTGATCAAACTAAATTTGTATAATGACTTTGGGAAAGAGGCTAGATCCAGGTAGAGATAGAATATGAAATATCTGGTTGTGAGGGAGTGAGTACTTACCAGGCCATACCATGTTGGAGGACTCAGGAATACAGAATTTGGATTCGGGTAAGATAGTTAGCAAAATGAGTACTATATGTAGATTCAAGCAGCGCAGGTCCTTGTAGGACAATGTATGTTGGTTGGAGGACAGGAGTAGATGCTGGGATTCGGCCCTCGCATTTGGAACTCTGTTGAATCCTGTGAGCATTACTACAACATGCAAGAATATCAGTGGCAAAAACTAGACTTGGACACTTGTAGTGACTTATGATCTGTTTGTTGGCATATGGGGAAACACTATCTGGTAAGGGAAATATTCTGGGCTTGGTCTTTGGGGAAGATATGGAAAGTCTGGATTGGAAATGGAGTTGTGAAAGCAGGGCAACTATTTCATGCATGGGTGTAGGTGTGTTAAATTCAGGGGAGCCTAACTGTTGACTATACCAAAGAAGGAGTTGCTGGACCTAGTCTTGGCTGAAGGCTTTGAAAACCTTCACAGGCCTAAAATTTGCAAATGCAAGGCACATGAGGCAGCTGTAAGTCAGACAGCATGTGGAAAATCAAATATTCACTTGTGTGTAGTGGGTTACTCAATTGGCTAAAGTTGGGTCCTGGTGGTTGTGGGATGTCTGGTTATATAATGAAGTGGTTTAGGCATCGGAATCATCCTGCAGATGGATTCAGGTAGGATGGTTACTGTTGGGAATGTAGATGCTGGATACAGCACAAAAGAATGTGCTAGGACAAGGCCAGTTGGAGGGAAAGTGCCAGCAGAAGCTTAGAACTATCTATCAAAGCACGGTAGGACTAAGATGGAGCCTAGGGTTTGGAACTCAGCAAACAGCTAAAAGTCACTGTAAGTGTGAGAAAACAGCTCTTTTAGAGTTCTCACTGGATGTTTCATCAGGTCTGGACTCTACTGGAGTAGGAAAAGAATTATCTGCTCGAAAGGTGCACTTACTTCTCTTGGCATTGTAGAAGGATTTGGACAGTCTTGGCATGCTGTGATATTATGTAGTCAGCCAGAGATCCTGTGGTTTGATGAGGTTGGGGTTGTCTCAGTGGGAATGTATATGTTGTCTACAGCACAGGAGGATTTGATGGGACTAGGAATCCTCTATGCTATGAATAAGTTTTATTACCATTGGTTATTCAAGAAGATGCTTTGGGCAATCGATTAGTAGAATATAGCCAGGCAGGAAATCTGAACAGAGATATAGAGAGAAAGTAGGCAGTGTCAGGGAGATGCCATGTAGCTGCTGAAGGAGAAAACCAGCAGCTACCAGTGAGAGCCTTACTGGTATGGATCATAATGATACATAGATATACAAAAGGGAATCCCACATCAATATGAGCTATGTTTGGAGGGATGTGGAAAAACAGTATTTGGAACAGGAAATATTCACTAGGTTCGAACTTTAGGAGGACACGATAACTTTTCATAAGGAGTGGGGTTATTCCATTAGCCAGTACAGGTATGATAAGTGTTGGGGAACTCTCAGTGTTGGCTACAGAATAGTAGTAGCTGGTGGGATCATGCTGTGTTTTGAGATTTGTGTCCCTAAAACATGCCACAAATCACTACTGCAGAGTGCAAGGGTCCATTCTTTGATGGGACAGGGACTATTCAATGTAGGATAAATTCCACTGAATATGGAAAACCAATTACAGAGTATGGATATCTTCACCTGGATAAATCCTGGAGGGGGACATAGGAAGTCTGGGTATGGTGTGAAGAGGTATGGGCAACTCTAAGACCCCTGTTGGTTTATCTAAATAGGATTATATCTGTAGATATAATGTTAAAAATCAAGTGTCTAATACTGTGTGATATTCTCAATAGGCTAGACACCAGAAGATAGGAGAACCCTGGTTATGGACTGGGCTTATGTTGGTTGTAGAAAGCCTCCTTAGGTGAGTGAGTATATTAAAGGAGGCTGTATGCTCACCACAGTAAAAGAGATATTGAGGCTAGGCTGGGTCACCTGACTTGGGATAAGTTGGAAGCCTGGAGGCCATGATTTGTTGCTACACAGCCAGACAAGATATGGACACTGGTTTGCGTATATTCATTAGGTACAGAGGAATGTGGAGATGCAAGTATTCGTGTGTGTGTGTGTGTGTGTGTGTGTATGTGTGTGTGAGTGTGTGTGTGTGTACGGTCAACAGGCTAAGCCATGGAGTAGGAATGTTGTTTGGGAATGATTTTAGGGAAGACATTCAAGATACTAGCCAAAGATTGAGGCGGACATTTTGGACTAAACCATTGACAGGGATAGTATTGTTGAAGAATTTGGAGAAGCAAATGATCTGTCATGTGTTCTACCACAACAAAGGTAGATATGTAAAAAAGGTTGAGGTGGAAAATTTGCCTTAGAGTTATTAAACAAAGTCTCCATCTAAACCCAAACTCTCTTTGCCTTCTCAATATCTTCCCCCTATCATCAAAGTGTCAGGAGTGGTACAGTCCACTATTTGTTCCTTCCTTCCCCAGGCATTCTTGTGGGTCAGAACCAGGCTTTGTGATGTCAGAGCACAAGCTCACCTACTATTGGTCGAGACCTTGATGATGACTCAGGTCTGAGGGTGTGGCCTTCCCTACTCTGCCAGTTGTTCACAGCCCCTCGAGGGAGAAACAACAGGAGCTCACGCGACTTGGTGATGGAGAGTCTAGCAAAGGAACCTAAGGAATCACTGTCCGACATGGACCTCCCAACATCCAGTAGTGATGTTCCGATGGCAGCGAACGGGCCAGTCCTTATGGTGAAGACAAAGGCAGCTCTAAAGCAGTATCCACCTTACATGTCGTGCGGAAAGGTGAGTTGACGAACCCTACTGGAGCTCCCTCCTCTACTCATTTACTCTTACCTAAAGTCACTACCTCTCTCCTTCCTGGCATAAATCCCTTATCAATTCTCACCTCTTCTGACAAAGTGTCCTTCACATGCCTCTCCTGACTTCTCTCTCTATTAACTAATTCTTGTGTTCACCTCTTGCCATTCCAGGCACACAAGAAAAGCAAACACCGGAATCACTCCTCAAAGAAGAGGAACAAGAGAAAGAGGGAGGCCGAAGAGGCAGCTGCCCTCGAACGGAAGAAAATCAAAGTGAAAGCTGTTACTGCAATGCCTGAACCTAAGGAGGAGGAGCCTGAAAAGGAAGCCGAGGTGCACACTACTGGAGAAGCAAGCGTGGTCGTAGTAGCCGATGAGGGGGAGAGCCAATAAGATGGCTATCATGAAGACGGGGAATGCCCAAATATGACAAAGAAAATTGCATTGGTATAAATTTCTTAAATTGAAAATAAATTCAATTTAGTTGAAAAGCTATGTGTCTTTTACAGTGACTAAAGGCGAAACCAGGAAAGGGAAGGAAAAATGATGGTTATAGGAGAAGAGAGGGAAGATGGGTGGGTGAATGGCAATGGAGAGATTTGTTCTTCACTAGGTTTGGGACAGTCATAGTGGGTTCATGGAAAGAGGGGGAGTTTGGGTTGGTAGAAGACAAGGGAGGGATTTGGGTCTACAAAGATTTGGGCATTAATTTTGGGTGCATAAAAGAGGCGAGTTTGTGTGGGAAGAAGACAAGGGAGGGATTAGGGTCTCCAAAATTTTGTGGCTTTAACGGTGAGAGCATGGAAAGAGAGGGAGTTTTGGTGGGTAGGAGACAAGGGAGGGATTTGTGTCTCCAAAGGATTTGGGCAGTAATGGTGAGTGCATGAAAAGAAAGGGAACTTGGGTTGGTAGAAGACAAGGGAGGGATTTGTGTCTCCAAAGGATTGGGCATCACTTGTGGGTGCATGGAAGAAAGGGAGTTTGGGTGTGTAGGAGACAAGGGAGGGATTTGTGTTTTTAAAGGTTTGGGCATCAATGATGGGTGCATGGAAGAGGGGGAGTTTGGGTGGGAAGAAGACAAGGGAGGGATTTTTGTCTCCAAACGTTTGGGCATCATTGGTGGGTGCCTGGATGAGGGGGATTTTGGGGCAGTAATGGTGAGTGCATGAAAATAAAGGGGGCATGGGTGGGTAGAAGACAAGGGAGGGATTTGGGTCTCCAAAGGATTGGGCATCAATGGTGGGTGCATGAAAGTGGGGATGTTTGGGTTGGAAGAAGACAAGGGTGGGATTTGGGTCTCCAAAGGTTTGGGCAACAATGGTGGCTGCATGGAAGAGGGGGAGTTCGGGTGGGAAGAAGACAAGGGAGGGATTTGTGTTTCCATATGTTTGGAGCAGTAATGGTGAGTGCATGGAAAGAGAGGGAGTTTGGATGGGTAGAAGACAAGGGAGGGATTTGGGTCTCCAAAGGTTTGGGCATCAATTGTGGGTGCATGGAAGAGAGGGAGTTTGGGTGGGTAGGAAAAAAGGGAGGGATTTGTGTCTCCAAAAGTTTGGGCATCAATGGTGGGTGCCTTGAAGAGGGGGATTTTGTGTGGGTAGAAGACAAGGGAGGGATTTGTGTCTCCAAAATTTTGGGGCAGTAATGGTGAGAGCTTGGAAAGAGTGGGAATATGGGTGGGTAATGCCAGGGAAGGGAGTTGGATCTCATATACTTTGGAGAGTGTAATGAAGGGTAAATGATAAGAGACATTTGGGTGGGTACTTGACAAGGGAAGGATTTGATTCTCAAAATACTCAGGTGGCAGAAATCATGAGTATCTGTTAAGAGAGGAGTTTGGGTTATTATATGAAGGGTGGGATTAGGGTCTCAGAAAGATGGGGTCAGAAATGGTGCATATATAGCAACAGAGGGAGTATGCTGGGTAAATGACAAGGGAGGGATTTGGGTCTTATACACTTTAGGGGCAGCAATGGTGAGTATGTAGCAGGAGAAATACTTTGGATGGGCATACGACAATGGAGAGATTAGGGTCTCACAAAGCTGGTGGCAAAATGATGGGTATATGCCCAGAGAGGAGTTTGGGTAGCTGTATGACCAGGGGGTGTTTGGGTCTCTTAAGGTTTGGGGCAGAAATAATTGGTATATTTCATGAAACAGAGTTTGGGTGGGTATATGTCAAGAGAGGGGGTTTTGTTGGGCTTATAAACATGGATATATTTGGGTCTGACATGTTTAGGGGAAGAAATGGTGGTTACATCACAAGACAGGAAATTGTGTGGTTATATGAAAATAGAAGAATTTTCAGTGGGCATATGGCAAGAGAAGGATTTGGGTCACAGCAGGATGGGGGCAGACATGGTGGATATATGGCTAGCGAGGGAGTTTGGGTGAGTACATGACATGGGGCAGATTGGGCCATCACAACGTTTGGGGGAAGAAATGGTGGAAACATTATAAGAGAGAGTATTAGGTTTGGTGTATGGCTAAGGAGGAATGAGTGTCTTGGAAGGATGGGTCCAGAAATAGTGGGTACATGGCGAGAGAGGGAGTTCACTTGGTTGAATGAAAGGGAGAGATTTGTGTCTGATAAGGTTTTAGGGAAGAAATATTGGCTATATGGCAAGAGAGGTAGTGTGGATAGGCAGATGACAAAGGAGGGATGTGGTCTCATAAGGATGAAGGCAGCAACAGTGGGGAGAGAGAGAGAGAGAGAGAGAGAGAGAGAGAGAGAGAGATTGGGTTGGTATATGATATGAGAGAGATTATGGTTTTACAAAGTGTGATGGCAGATAAACAATTTTCATGAATTTACGATAAAGATGGATTTGATTGCGTGCATTGTATGAACCACACCTTGAACTCAAATTTCAAGTTGAGGCCTAGAAAATTGATTTAGGTGGGTATATGACACAGAAGACTCTTTGGTGTTGAAGATGGAAAATCTGACATTTTGTATACTATAGGGATAGAGGCCAGAAAAGGAATATGGTTTGATATATAAAAAGAAGAAAATTTGGGTTAGCATATGACAAAGAAGGGACTTTGGTTCCCACAGATTTGAGGGTCATACCACACATGCACTGTAAGACTCATAGAGGTAATTATGGAGCATTGAATCCAAATTGCTACATTTATCTAATCTCATAGATACGGATGAAGAAGACTGTGCTCCACCATCCATGTATTTTGCAAGATCCGGGCAAAACTTCACAGTATGAATGTCTCAACCTATCTGAGGTGAAGTGTGTGAGTGACAGTTATCCCCACAAATAGCTGTTATGTTTCCTGTTTGGCAACTTTTTTTGAATGTTGGTTTTATACCTCACCATCCAATGTAAGTAAGGAAATCTCCCCAGGAGCAATAATCACCCAGCAAACTCAAATCTACTGATCACATCTCAGTGAAAGGAATGGTAATTTGAAGTGACAGGTTTACCCTTGGTTATCCTTTATAAAAAATTTGTGTTTTAATAGGGCTTTTAGAATGGGCTGCTTACATAACAGGCCTAGCAGAAATGAGGATATACTAATGAGACAATTGTGTAGCTTGATCTATCAGAACAGTCAAATCATTGACGTCAACGTAATGAGTATTTCTACAGAAATTTCATGCCATGTAAAGCAATGTTCTCTACCCAAAGGAAAACCTTGTTTCCTTAAAGAGATTTCACACAATTCCTACTATCAAACCACCTTGCCAGATAAGACTAACAATTAGACAATGATGGGTGAGCTAAGGGAGGGTAGATGCCACCTCCTGACCACAACTGCTTATATGTCAATACCCTGTCCCTCTAGCTAAACTCTAATCTCAGTTCAGGACTTCAAGATGCAAGAGACTTGAAAGGGTCTCTGGATCTCTTTATCACTAGTTAATTGGATGCTTGCCTATAATTTTAGGAAATTAATTCATGATCCTCATGTCAGGATTCAGGCAAACACGGCACTGGGCCTGTTGTTGAGTCCATACCAACTGATTCATCAGTAGTAGGTAGAGAGAGAGAGAGACGAGGCCTGATGTGGGAATGTAAACCTCAAAACCCACCCTCAGTGACATATATTATCCACAAAGGCTATATGCATTCCAGCATGGTCACACCTCCTAATTTCCCAAACAGTTGCACTTCTTGGTAACTAAGTAAGTATTCAAGTACATGAGAGCCTGTTTTTCATTCCCTTTCATTAACTGTCACATTTCTCTAGAAGCCACCAACTGTCAGTAGTTTGTCACTTAGAGGTACAGACTTCTGAGCCATCCCCCATAGTCAAAGATGCACTGTAGGAAGGCTCCAGAGTCTAACTGGCAAACTCCTGACAGTTGGTGGCTTCTAGAGAAGTGTGAGAGTTAATGTGGATGGAAACCATACTGGCATATATTTGAGTGCTTAGTCACCAAGCATACTGGAATATGACCTGGCCTCATCTTACACAGGCCTTTGCATGCAATCACGACGGCTCTGTATTTGTGAGAGCAATGACTCTGTCATGTCTTGAGATCACAATTTCACTCTTGGCATCTGCAGCCTCAGACTCATAAAATCTCTTTAAATGCTCCCTGCAATGGTACCTGAGTCTTGAAGAGAGGGCTACAAATATCCCATTGCACATACTCTCATTTTTTTTTCCAGGATGACCAGTTGTGAATGTCTTTTTTAAACATAATCTACTGCACCAAGGTCTCTGAGGAGGTCTGAGAACTGCACTAATCTGTAGTTATCGAGGTATGAATGTAGAGTGAAGCTTGATACTTCATTCATTTAACAAAATAATAGTATGAGGTTCAATACTGGGGCCTTGGAACTCCATAACCATATGTTCTCGACAAAGCTTACAGCAGCAGGCATGTGTTGCTTTCTGTAGAGTAGACCTTAAATTCACTCTTTAGGAGCTGATTATTCCCAGAAAGTTTGTACCACTATTGCATTCATGGACATATCTTTCTAGGTTGTTCATTAATATAGTATGCAATATTCTTAGTTTGGTACGATAACTGATGATCCTCCCAGGAGCACACCATGTAGGCTAGAGCAAAGGATGAAATACTGGGACTAAACTGGGAACTAGGATTTAGGACTTTGTTGAAGTTAGAGATCATTACTGCAAGGCAAAGATTTCAGGCTACTATGGTGGCACTGCCTAAGGCTCATGATTTACACGCTACAGGATATGAAAACAGAAATATTGGGATGTATGTGGAATATCCAATAGACTAGGCCCTGGAAGAGAACACAGAAAGTTTGTGTATAGAGAGGGGTAGTATAGTCAACATCTAGTCCTGTGCCTGTGGATAGGGCAAGTACTTGTGGCACTCTAATTGTTCCTTATAGCACTGAAATTGGGGGTGTATGAGATTTGGGACCATGATGAAGCCTGAAGGCCTCTGCTCTGAAGTATAAGTTGTTTGTCTAGGCTGGGGTACTGGTATAGATTTAGCAGGATGTGCAAAAACATTTATGATGAGTATGTTAGGGATAATTAACAGGCCTGACTCTGGAGAGGTCATGGGGAATCTGAGTACAGAGTTGGGTTGTATAGGCAGCACACAGTGTTCTGTGGCTAAGTGTTGTAACAGGAACTTCATGCAGGAACCAAGATCTTACCTATAGCAAAGAAGAACATGGTAGTACTAGTCTGAAGCAAAGGATTTCGGACATTGACAAAAGTTAGAAGTCACTACAAGGATGGGTGGTGGTGGTGCATGACTTTAATCATAGCACTTGGGAGGCAGAGGCAGGAGGATCTCTGTAAGTGTGAAGACAACCTGGTCTACAGAGCTAGTGCAAAATTAGACTTCAAAGTTACATAGAGAAGCCTTCCCTCAGATTAAAAATAGATAGATAAATAGACAGATAGGTAGATATAAGTAAGTCATTGTGAGTGAGAACAAGCACTATTCTAGGGATGCCACTAGATGGTATGGACTCCACTAGTTTGGGAAAACAATTATCTTTGCAGAAGGGTGCATACCTCTATCGACTTTATAGGAGGATATGGACAGTCTGGGCATGTGTGCAAGAACGTTGAGTGCAGAGGGTGCCTAGCTGTTCACTAAAGCATAGTAGAAGTTGTAGGGCCTAAGCTTGTCTGCACACATTCAATCCTGTAGATGCCTAAAGCTCACAAATCGAAGGCAAGTGTGTTTCTAGTAGGTCAGGCTGCATGTGGAAAATCAAGTATTCATGTTTGTGTTGGTTATTACTCACTAGGCTAAACCCTGGAGGCCGAGCATGTGGGATGTCTAGGGACAAAGATAGGTGGCTTAATCATTTAAATGTCACTTGTGATTGAATGAAGGTAGAATGGTTCAAGTTGAGAGTATGGAAGTTGGATATAGCACAAAGGAATAGGCTAGGACAAGGTCAGTTGGAGGAACCAGAGTCTGCAGAAGCCTAGAGCCATCAAGTACAAGGAACTCATAGCCACACTAGTCATGGTCACTGGATGTTCGACCATTCTAGTTACGCCAGAAAATAAAATGTCAGATAGGGATGTAAACACCAGGCTCACCCAGGAGGAGACCACAGGAAGTCTGTGTATTTATTGGTGTATTTTATGTGTCACAAGGCTTTCTGAAAGTAGATGTGGGTAGACAGGGCTAGGGTACATCCCTATGGGAGCATAGATGTAGGCTACAGCCAAGGACAAAATGCTTGGCATAGGCTAGGGCCAAGGAATGGGGACCTTGTTGAATTCTAGGGGTCATTACAGCAAGGCTAGGAGTCCAGACATCTGTGACAAACTGCATGCAGCATGGGATTTATGTTATGCATGACATGAAAACAGAAATATTGGGTTGTGTTCGGAGTTTCAGTAACTAGACTCTGGGGAGTGGATGGGAAGTTTGTGTATAGAGTGCCATGGTATAGTGAACATCTAGTCCTGTGGCCATAGATAGGACAACTATTGTAGAAATACTAAATGTTAACTATAGCACATGAATAGATGGAGGGCTGTGCTGGGGTGTGAGATTTTACACCCTACTGAATCCTAGAGGCACCTGTTATGTGTTATAGTTTGTCTATGTAGGCTAGAGTACTGTGATCAATTCAGCAAGTTGTAGAAAATCATGTATGATGAGTACATTTGGTGTTAGTCTACAGGCTTGACTCTGGGGAGTACATGGGTATTCTGGGAAATCTGGGTATTAAGTTGTGTTGTATAGGTAGCCTAGAGTGTCCTGTGTGTAAGTGTTGTTTCAGGAGATTCATGCAGGACACTATATGTTGCATTCAGCCTAAGAGACCATGGTGGGACTAAGATGGAACAAAGGATTTGGAACCCTACCAACAGCTAGAAGTCACTACTATTGAAATCTAGGGATGACACTGGATGTTCCATCCAGTCTGGACTCCACTGGATTAGAAAAACGATGATAGGCTGCAGAGCAGTGCTCTGAAATCTAGACGATGGAGGAGTATTCTGATAGTCTGGGGATAGAATGGTCATGTAGGGCAGCCACAACTCCTCTGGTTCTATGAGAGACTGATAGTCTTTGTGGGAATCTAGATGCTGTCAACAGCACAGAAAAAGTTGATGGGTCTAAGAATGCCGGAGATTGCTATAGAGGCAGCTGGAAAAGAACAGGACAATAGCTGTTGCAACTTGGGTAGATCAAACCCTCTATGTACAAAGTACTGAGTGGGTAACTAAACTAAACAAGTTAAAACCTGGGAAGACATAGAAAATCTGAATAAGGAATAATGCTCTATACTGTACCTAAAGTGTCCCATGGATGTATTAGTGCAGGGTAAGTGCTAGCAAAGACTAGATGTTCACGACAGAAAAGGAGGATTCCTGAGAATAGTCTGAGCTGAGTTATTTGGGAGCATACTCCCTAGAAGAAACTTGAATCAAGAGGCAAACAGCCAGATTATGCAGGGGTGCTGGCTGTTAAACTCAAGCTAGATGCAGATGGATATGGAAAACAAGTATTGGTTGGTGGCTTATATAAGAAGCCAGTTCCTGGAGGAGAACATTAGGAATGTGGTAGAGTAGGGTGCTGCAGGTAACACAGAGGGTACTGTGGGTGGGTGAAGGTAGCAACGTGTCTGCTGCATGTATGTCGGCAATCGCACACGTGGAAGGCCAAGACATGGGATTTCCGAAATTATAGAAGCCTAGATATTGCTACTTAGGTGATCAAACTAAATTTGTATAATGACTTTGGGAAAGAGGCTAGATCCAGATAGAGATAGAATATGAAATATCTGGTTGTGAGGGAGTGAGTACTTACCAGGCCATACCATGGTGGAGGACTCAGGAATACAGAATTTGGATTCGGGTAAGATAGTTAGCAAAATGAGTACTATATGTAGATTCAAGCAGCGCAGGTCCTTGTAGGACAATGTATGTTGGTTGGAGGACAGGAGTAGATGCTGGGATTCGGCCCTCACATTTGGAACTCTGTTGAATCCTGTGAGCATTACTACAACATGCAAGAATATCAGTGGCAAAAACTAGACTTGGACACTTGTAGTGACTTATGATCTGTTTGTTGGCATATGGGGAAACGCTATCTGGTAGGGGAAATATTCTGGGCTTGGTCTTTGGGGAAGATATGGAAAGTCTGGATTGGAAATGGAGTTGTGAAAGCAGGGCAACTATTTCATGCATGGGTGTAGGTGTGTTAAATTCAGGGGAGCCTAACTGTTGACTATACCAAAGAAGGAGTTGCTGGACCTAGTCTTGGCTGAAGGCTTTGAAAACCTTCACAGGCCTAAAATTTGCAAATGCAAGGCACATGAGGCAGCTGTAAGTCAGACAGCAAGTGGAAAATCAAATATTCACTTGTGTGTAGTGGGTTACTCAATTGGCTAAAGTTGGGTCCTGGTGGTTGTGGGATGTCTGGTTATATAATGAAGTGGTTTAGGCATCGGAATCATCCTGCAGATGGATTCAGGTAGGATGGTTACTGTTGGGAATGTAGATGCTGGATACAGCACAAAAGAATGTGCTAGGACAAGGCCAGTTGGAGGGAAAGTGCCAGCAGAAGCTTAGAACTATCTATCAAAGCACGGTAGGACTAAGATGGAGCCTAGGGTTTGGAACTCAGCAAACAGCTAAAAGTCACTATAAGTGTGAGAAAACAGCTCTTTTAGAGTTCTCACTGGATGTTTCATCAGGTCTGGACTCTACTGGAGTAGGAAAAGAATTATCTGCTCGAAAGGTGCACTTACTTCTCTTGGCATTGTAGAAGGATTTGGACAGTCTTGGCATGCTGTGATATTATGTAGTCAGCCAGAGATCCTGTGGTTTGATGAGGTTGGGGTTGTCTCAGTGGGAATGTATATGTTGTCTACAGCACAGGAGGATTTGATGGGACTAGGAATCCTATATGCTATGAATATGTTTTATTACCATTGGTTATTCAAGAAGATGCTTTGGGCAATCGATTAGTAGAATATAGCCAGGCAGGAAATCTGAACAGAGATATAGAGAGAAAGTAGGCAGAGTCAGGGAGATGCCATGTAGCTGCTGAAGGAGAAAACCAGCAGCTACCAGTGAGAGCCTTACTGGTATGGATCATAATGATACATAGATATACAAAAGGGAATCCCACATCAATATGAGCTATGTTTGGAGGGATGTGGAAAAACAGTATTTGGAACAGGAAATATTCACTAGGTTCGAACTTTAGGAGGACACGATAACTTTTCATAAGGAGTGGGGTTATTCCATTAGCCAGTACAGGTATGATAAGTGTTGGGGAACTCCCAGTGTTGGCTACAGAATAGTAGTAGCTGGTGGGATCATGCTGTGTTTTGAGATTTGTGTCCCTAAAACATGCCAAAATCACTACTGCAGAGTGCAAGGGTCCATTCTTTGATGGGACAGGGACTATTCAATCTAGGATAAATTCCACTGAATATGGAAAACCAATTACAGAGTATGGATATCTTCACCTGGATAAATCCTGGAGGGGGACATAGGAAGTCTGGGTATGGTGTGAAGAGGTATGGGCAACTCTAAGACCCCTGTTGGTTTATCTAAATAGGATTATATCTGGCTGTAGCCCAGATGTTCTCTATAATATAGGGAAAATGTTCTAAATAGGCTGCAACATGTTGAAGCCTAAAATTCACTACTATAAGGCAAGGAGTCCAGACCAAGATTGAACATTTCTTATGGTTTCCAGGTTATACATAACAGAATGTTAAAAATCAAGTGTCTAATACTGTGTGATATTCTCAATAGGCTAGACAGCCGGAAGATAGGAGAACCCTGGTTATGGACTGGGCTTAGGTTGGTTGTAGAAAGCCTCCTTAGGTGAGTGAGTATATTAAAGGAGGCTGTATGCTCACCACAGTAAAAGAGATATTGAGGCTAGGCTGGGTCAGATGACTTGGGATAAGGTGGAAGCCTGGAGGCCATGATTTGTTGCTACACAGCCAGAGAAGATATGGACACTGGTTTGCGTATATTCATTAGGTACAGAGGAATGTGGAGATGCAAGTATTCGTGTGTGTGTGTTTGTGTGTGTGTGTGTGTGTGTGTGTATGTGTGTGTGTGAGTGTGTGTGTGTACGGTCAACAGGCTAAGTCATTGAGTAGGAATGTTATTTGGGAATGATTTTAGGGAAGACATTCAAGATACTAGCCAAAGATTGAGGTGGACATTTTGGACTAAACCATTGACAGGGATAGTATTGTTGAAGAATTTGGAGAAGCAAATGATCTGTCATGTGTTCTACCACAACAAAGGTAGATATGTAAAAAAGTTTGAGGTGGAAAATTTGCCTTAGAGTTATTAAACAAAGTCTCCATCTAAACCCAAACTCCCTTTGCCTTCTCAATATCTTCCCCCTATCATCAAAGTGTCAGGAGTGGTACAGTCCACTATTTGTTCCTTCCTTCCCCAGGCATTCTTGTGGGTCAGAACCAGACTTTGTGATGTCAGAGCACAAGCTCACCTACTATTGGTCGAGACCTTGATGATGACTCAGGTCTGAGGGTGTGGCCTTCCCTACTCTGCCAGTTGTTCACAGCCCCTCGAGGGAGAAACAACACGCGCTCACGCGACTTGGTGATGGAGAGTCTAGCAAAGGAACCTAAGGAATCACTGTCCGACATGGATCTCCCAACATCCAGTAGTGATGTTCCAATGGCAGCGAACGGGCCAGTCCTTATGGTGAAGACAAAGGCAGCTCTAAAGCAGTATCCACCTTACATGTCGTGTGGAAAGGTGAGTTGACGAACCCTACTGGAGCTCCCTCCTCTACTCATTTACTCTTACCTAAAGTCACTACCTCTCTCCTTCCTGGCATAAATCCCTTATCAATTCTCACCTCTTCCGACAAAGTGTCCTTCACATGCCTCTCCTGACTTCTCCCTCTATTAACTAATTCTTGTGTTCACCTCTTGCCATTCCAGGCACACAAGAAAAGCAAACACCGGAAGCACTCCTCAAAGAAGAGGAACAAGAGAAAGAGGGAGGCCGAAGAGGCAGCTGCCCTCAAACGGAAGAAAATCAAAGTGAAAGCTGTTACTGCAATGCCTGAACCTAAGGAGGAGGAGCCTGAAAAGGAAGCCGAGGTGCACACTACTGGAGAAGCAAGCGTGGTCGCTGCAGCCGATGAGGGGGAGAGCCAATAAGATGGCTATCATGAAGACGGGGAATGCCCAAATATGACAAAGAAAATTGCATTGGTATAAATTTCTTAAATTGAAAATAAATTCAATTTAGTTGAAAAGCTATGTGTCTTTTACAGTGACTAAAGGTGAAACCAGGAAAGGGAAGGAAAAATGATGGTTATAGGAGAAGAGAGGGAAGATGGGTGGGTGAATGGCAATGGAGAGATTTGTTCTTCACTAGGTTTGGGACAGTCATAGTGGGTTCATGGAAAGAGGGGGAGTTTGGGTTGGTAGAAGACAAGGGAGGGATTTGGGTCTACAGAGGTTTGGGCATTAATTGTGGGTGCATAAAAGAGGCGAGTTTGTGTGGGAAGAAGACAAGGGAGGGATTAGGGTCTCCAAAATTTTGTGGCTTTAACGGTGAGAGCATGGAAAGAGAGGGAGTTTTGGTGGGTAGGAGACAAGGGAGGGATTTGTGTCTCCAAAGGTTTGGGCATCAATGGTGGGTGCATGGAAGACGGGGAGTTTGGGTGGGAAGAAGACAAGGGAGGGATTTGGGTCTCCAAAGTTTTGGGGCAGTAATGGTGAGGGCATGAAAAGAAAGGGAGTTTGGGTGGGAAGATGACAAGGGAGGGATTTGGGTCTCCAAAGAATTGGTCATCAATGGTGGGTGCCTGGAAGAGGGGGAGTTAGGGTGGATAGAAGACAAGGAAGGGATTTGTGTCTCCAAAGTATTTGGGCAGTAATGGTGAGTGCATGAAAAGAAAGGGAACTTGGGTTGGTAGAAGACAAGGGAGGGATTTGTGTCTCCAAAGGTTTGGGCATCACTTGTGGGTGCATGGAAGAAAGGGAGTTTGGGTGTGTAGGAGACAAGGGAGGGATTTGTGTTTTTAAAGGTTTGGGCATCAATGAAGGGTGCATGGAAGAGGGGGAGTTTGGGTGGGAAGAAGACAAAGGAGGGATTTTTGTCTCCAAACGTTTGGGCACCATTGGTGTGTGCCAGGATGAGGGGGATTTTGGGGCAGTAATGGTGAGTGCATGAAAAGGAAGGGAGCATGATTGGGTAGAAGACAAGGGAGGAATTTGGGTCTCCAAAGGTTTGGGCATCAATGGTGGGTGCATGAAAGTGGGGATGTTTGGGTTGGAAGAAGACAAGGGTGGGATTTGGGTCTCCTAAGTTTTGGGCAACAATGGTGGGTGCATGGAAGAGGGGGAGTTCGGGTGGGAAGAAGACAAGGTTGGGATTTGGGTCTCCAAAGGTTTGGGAAACAATGGTTGGTGCATGGAAGAGGGGGAGTTTGGGTGGGAAGAAGACAAGGGAGGGATTTGGGTTTCCATATGTTTGGAGCAGTAATGGTGAGTGCATGGAAAGAGAGTGAGTTTGGGTGGGTAGAAAACACGGGAGGGATTTGGGTCTCCAAAGTTATGGGCAACAATTTTGGGTGCATGGAAGAGAGGGAGTTTGGGTGGGTAGGAAAAAAAGGGAGGGATTTTGGTCTCCAAAAGTTTGGGCATCAATGGTGGGTGCCTTGAAGAGGGGGATTTTGTGTGGGTAGAAGACAAGGGAGGGATTTGTGTCTCCAAAATTTTGGGGCAGTAATTGTGAGAGCTTGGAAAGAGTGGGAATATGGGTGGGTAATACCAGGGAAGGGAGTTGGATCTCATATACTTTAGAGAGTGTAATGAAGGGTAAATGATAAGAAACATTTGGGTGGGTACATGACAAGGGAAGGATTTGATTCTCAAATACTCAGGTGGCAGTAATCATGAGTATCTGTTAAGAGAGGAGTTTGGGTTATTATATGAAGGGTGGGATTAGGGTCTCAGAAAGATGGGGTCAGAAATGGTGGATATATAGCAACAGAGGGAGTATGCTGGGTAAATGAAAGGGAGGGATTTGGGTCTTATACACGTTAGGGGCAGCAATGGTGAGTATGTAGCAAGAGAAATACCTTGGATGGGCATACGACAATGGAGAGATTAGGGTCTCACAAAGCTGGTGGCAAAATGAGGGGTATATGCCCAGAGAGGGCTTTGGGTAGCTGTATGACCAGGGGGTGTTTGGGTCTCTTAAGGTTTGTGGCAGAAATAATTGGTATATTTCATGAAACAGAGTTTAGGTGGGTATATGTCAAGAGAGGGGGTTTTGTTGGGCTTATAAACATGGATATATTTGGGTCTGACATGTTTCGGGGAAGAAATGGTGGTTACATCACAAGACAGGAAATTGTGTGGTTACATGAAAATAGAAGAATTTTCAGTGGGCATATGGCAAGAGAAGGATTTGGGTCACAGCAGGATGGGGGCAGACATGGTGGATATATGGCTAGCGAGGGAGTTTGGGTGAGTACATGACATGGGGCAGATTGGGCCATCACAACGTTTGGGGGAAGAAATGGTGGAAACATTATAAGAGAGAGTATTAGGTTTGGTGTATGGCTAAGGAGGAATGAGTGTCTTGGAAGGATGGGTCCAGAAATAGTGGGTACATGGCGAGAGAGGGAGTTCACTTGGTTGAATGAAAGGGAGAGATTTGTGTCTGATAAGGTTTTAGGGAAGAAATATTGGCTATATGGCAAGAGAGGTAGTGTGGATAGGCAGATGACAAAGGAGGGATGTGGTCTCATAAGGATGAAGGCAGCAACAGTGGGGAGAGAGAGAGAGAGAGAGAGAGAGAGAGAGAGATTGGGTTGGTATATGATATGAGAGAGATTATGGTTTTACAAAGTTTGATGGCAGATAAACAATTTTCATGAATTTACGATAAAGATGGATTTGATTGCGTGTATTGTGTGAACCACACCTTGAACTCAAATTTCAAGTTGAGGCCTAGAAAATTGATTTAGGTGGGTATATGACACAGAAGACTCTTTGGTGTTGAAGATGGAAAATCTGACATTTTGTATACTATAGGGATAGAGGCCAGAAAAGGAATATGGTTTGATATATAAAAAGAAGAAAATTTGGGTTAGCATATGACAAAGAAGGGACTTTGGTTCCCACAGATTTGAGGGTCATACCACACATGCACTGTAAGACTCATAGAGGTAATTATGGAGCATTGAATCCAAATTGCTACATTTATCTAATCTCATAGATACGGATGAAGAAGACTGTGCTCCACCATCCATGTATTTTGCAAGATCCGGGCAAAACTTCACAGTATGAATGTCTCAACCTATCTGAGGTGAAGTGTGTGAGTGACAGTTATCCCCACAAATAGCTGTTATGTTTCCTGTTTGGCAACTTTTTTTGAATGTTGGTTTTATACCTCACCATCCAATGTAAGTAAGGAAATCTCCCCAGGAGCAATAATCACCCAGCAAACTCAAATCTACTGATCACATCTCAGTGAAAGGAATGGTAATTTGAAGTGACAGGTTTACCCTTGGTTATCCTTTATAAAAAATTTGTGTTTTAATAGGGCTTTTAGAATGGGCTGCTTACATAACAGGCCTAGCAGAAATGAGGATATACTAATGAGACAATTGTGTAGCTTGATCTATCAGAACAGTCAAATCATTGACTTCAACGTAATGAGTATTTCTACAGAAATCTCATGCCATGTAAAGCAATGTTCTCTACCCAAAGGAAAACCTTGTCTCCTTAAAGAGATTTCACACAATTCCTACTATCAAACCACCTTGCCAGATAAGACTAACAATTAGACAATGATGGGTGAGCTAAGGGAGGGTAGATGCCACCTCCTGACCACAACTGCTTATATGTCAATACCCTGTCCCTCTAGCTAAACTCTAATCTCAGTTCAGGACTTCAAGATGCAAGAGACTTGAAAGGGTCTCTGGATCTCTTTATCACTAGTTAATTGGATGCTTGCCTATAATTTTAGGAAATTAATTCATGATCATCATGTCAGGATTCAGGCAAACACGGCACTGGGCCTGTTGTTGAGTCCATACCAACTGATTCATCAGTAGTAGGTAGAGAGAGAGAGAGACGAGGCCTGATGTGGGAATGTAAACCTCAAAACCCACCCTCAGTGACATATATTATCCACAAAGGCTATATGCATTCCAGCATGGTCACACCTCCTAATTTCCCAAACAGTTGCACTTCTTGGTAACTAAGTAAGTATTCAAGTACATGAGAGCCTGTTTTTCATTCCCTTTCATTAACTGTCACATTTCTCTAGAAGCCACCAACTGTCAGTAGTTTGTCAGTTAGAGGTACAGACTTCTGAGCCATCCCCCATAGTCAAAGATGCACTGTAGGAGGGCTCGAGAGTCTAACTGGCAAACTCCTGACAGTTGGTGGCTTCTAGAGAAGTGTGAGAGTTAATGTGGATGGAAACCATACTGGCATATATTTGAGTGCTTAGTCACCAAGCATACTGGAATATGACCTGGCCTCATCTTACACAGGCCTTTGCATGCAATCACGACGGCTCTGTATTTGTGAGAGCAATGACTCTGTCATGTCTTGAGATCACAATTTCACTCTTGGCATCTGCAGCCTCAGACTCATAAAATCTTTTTAAATGCTCCCTGCAATGGTACCTGAGTCTTGAAGAGAGGGCTACAAATATCCCATTGCACATACTCTCATTTTTTTCCAGGATGACCAGTTGTGAATGTCTTTTTTAAACATAATCTACAGCACGAGGTCTCTGATGAGGTATGAGAACTGCACTAATCTGTAGTTATCGAGGTATGAATGTAGAGTGAAGCTTGATACTTCATTCATTTAACAAAATAATAGTATGAGGTTCAATACTGGGTCCTTGGATCTCCATAACCATGTGTTCTCGACAAAGCTTACAGCAGCAGGCATGTGTTGCTTTCTGAAGAGTAGACCTTAAATTCACTCTTAAGGAGCTGATTATTCCCAGAAAGTTTGTACCACTATTGCATTCATGGACATATCTTTCTAGGTTGTTCATTAATATAGTATGCAATATTCTTAGTTTGGTACAACGACTGATGATCCTCCCAGGAGCACACCATGTAGGCTAGAGCAAAGGATGAAATACTGGGACTAAACTGGGAACTAGGATTTAGGACTTTGATGAAGTTAGAGATCATTACTGCAAGGCAAAGATTTCAGGCTACTATAGTGGCACTGCCTAAGGCTCATGATTTACACGCTACAGGATACGAAAACAGAAATATTGGGATGTATGTGGAATATCCAATAGACTAGGCCCTAGAAGAGAACACAGAAAGTTTGTGTATAGAGAGGGGTAGTATAGTCAACATCTAGTCCTGTGCCTGTGGATAGGGCAAGTACTTGTGGCACTCTAATTGTTCCTTATAGCACTGAAATTGGGGGTGTATGAGATTTGGGACCATGATGAAGCCTGAAGGCCTCTGCTCTGAAGTATAAGTTGTTTGTCTAGGCTGGGGTACTGGTATGGATTCAGCAGGATGTGCAAAAACATTTATGATGAGTATGTTAGGGATAATTAACAGGCCTGACTCTGGAGAGGTCATGGGGAATCTGAGTACAGAGTTGGGTTGTATAGGCAGCACACAGTGTTCTGTGGCTAAGTGTTGTAACAGGAACTTCATGCAGGAACCAAGATCTTACCTATTGCAAAGAAGAACATGAAGCAAAGGATTTCGGACATTGACAAAAGTTAGAAGTCACTACAAGGATGGGTGGTGGTGGTGTATGACTTTAATCATAGCACTTGGGAGGCAGAGGCAGGAGGATCTCTGTGAGTGTGAAGCCAACCTGGTCTACAGAGCTAGTGCAAAAATAGACTTCAAAGTTACGTAGAGAAGCCTTCTCTCGAAATAAAAATAGATAGATAGATAGACAGATAGGTAGATATAAGTAAGTCATTGCGAGGGAGAACAAGCACTATTCTAGGGATGCCACTAGATTGTCTGGACTCCACTAGTTTGGGAAAACAATTATCTCTGCAGAAGGGTGCATACCTCTATAGTCTTTGTAGGAGGATATGGACAGTCTGGGCATGTGTGCAAGAACGTTTAGTGCAGAGGGAGCCTAGCTGTTCACTAAAGCATAGTAGAAGTTGCTGGGCCTAAGCTTGTCTGCACACATTCAAACCTGTAGATGCCTAAAGCTCGCAAATGGAAGGCAAATGTGGTTCTAGTAGGTCAGGCTGCATGTGGAAAAACAAGTATTCATGTTTGTGTTGGTTATTACTCACTAGGCTAAACCCTGGAGGCCGAGCATGTGGGATGTCTAGGGACAAAGATAGGTGTCTTAATCATTTAAATGTCACTTGTGATTGAATGAAGGTAGAATGGTTCAAGTTGAGAGTATGGAAGTTGGATATAGCACAAAGGAATAGGCTAGGACAAGATCAGTTGGAGAAACCAGAGTCTGCAGAAGCCTAGAGCCATCAAGTACAAGGAACTCATAGCCACACTAGTCATGGTCACTGGATGTTCGACCATTCTAGTTACGCCAGAAAATAAAATGTCAGATAGGGATGTAAACACCAGGCTCACCCAGGAGGAGACCACAGGAAGTCTGTGTATTTATTGGTGTATTTTATGTGTCACAAGGCTTTCTGAAAGTAGATGTGGGTAGACAGGGCTAGGGTACATCCCTATGGGAGCATAGATATAGGCTACAGCCAAGGACAAAATGCTTGGCATAGGCTAGGGCCAAGGAATGGGGACCTTGTTGAATTCCAGGGGTCATTAAAGCAAGGCTAGGAGTCCAGACATCTGTGCCAAACTGCATGCAGCATGGGATTTATGTTTTCCATGACATGAAAACAGAAATATTGGGTTGTGTTTGGAGTTTCAGTAACTAGACTCTGGGGAGTGGATGGGAAGTTTGTGTATAGAGTGCCATGGTATAGTGAACATCTAGTCCTGTGGCCATAGATAGGACAACTATTGTAGAAAAACTAAATGTTAACTATAGCACATGAATAGATGGAGGGGCTGTGCTGGGGTGTGAGATTTTACACCCTACTGAATCCTAGAGGCACCTGTTATGTGTTATAGGTTGTCAATGTAGGCTAAAGTACTGTGATCAATTCAGCAAGTTGTAGAAAATCATGTATGATGAGTACATTTGGTGTTAGTCTACAGGCTTGACTCTGGGGAGTACATGGGTATTCTGGGTAATCTGGGTATTAAGTTGTGTTGTATAGGTAGCCTAGAGTGTCCTGTGTGTAAGTGTTGTTTCAGGAGATTCATGCAGGACACTATATGTTGCATTCAGCCTAAGAGACCATGGTGGGACTAAGATGGAACAAAGGATTTGGAACACTACCAACAGCTAGAAGTCACTACTATTGAAATCTAGGGATGACACTGGATGTTCCATCCAGTCTGGACTCCACTGAATTAGAAAAACAATGATAGGATGCAGAGCAGTGCTCTGAAATCTAGATGATGGAGGAGTATTCTGATAGTCTGGGGATAGAATGGTCATGTAGGGCAGCCACAACTCCTCTGGTTCTATGAGAGATTGATAGTCTTTGTGGGAATCTAGATGCTGTCAACAGCACAGAAATAGTTGATGGGTCTAAGAATGCCGGAGATTGCTATGGAGGCAGCTGGAGAAGACCAGGACACTGGTTGTTGCAACTTGGGTAAATCAAGCCCTCTATGTACAAAGTACTGAGTGGGTAACTAAACTAAACAAGTTAAAATGTGGGAAGACATAGAAAATCTGAATAAGGAATAATGTTCTATATTGTACCTAAAGTGTCCCGTGGATGTACTAGTGCAGGGTAAGTGCTAGCAAAGACTAGATATTCACGATAGAAAAGGAGGATTCCTGAGAATAGTCTGAGCTGAGTTATTTGGGACCATACTCCCGAGAAGACCCTTGAATCAAGAGGCAAACAGCCAGATTATGCAGGGGTGCTGGCTGTTAAACTCAAGCTAGATGCAGATGGATATGGAAAACAAGTATTGGTTGGTGGCATATATAAGAAGCCAGTTCCTGGAGGAGAACATAAGAATGTGGTGGAGTAGGGTGCTGCAGGTAACACAGAGGGTACTGTGGGTGGGTGAAGGTAGCAACTTGTCTGCTGCATGTATGTCGGCAATCGCACACGTGGAAGGCCAAGATATGGGATTTCCGAAATTATAGAAGCCTAGGTATTGCTACTTTGGTGATCAAACTAAATTTGTATAATGACTTTGGGAAAGAGGCTAGATCCAGATAGAGATAGAATATGAAATATCTGGTTGTGAGGGAGTGAGTACTTACCAGGCCATACCATTTCGGAGGACTCAGGAATACAGAATTTGGATTCGGGTAAGATAGTTAGCAAAATGAGTACTATATGTAGATTCAAGCAGCGCAGGTCCTTGTAGGACAATGTATGTTGGTTGGAGGACAGGAGTAGATGCTGGGATTCGGCCCTCGCATTTGGAACTCTGTTGAATCCTGTGAGCATTACTAAAACATGCAAGAATAGCAGTGGCAAAAACTAGACTTGGACACTTGTAGTGACTTATGATCTGTTTGTTGGCATATGGGGAAACGCTATCTGGTAGGTGAAATATTCTGGGCTTGGTCTTTGGGGAAGATATGTAAAGTCTGGATTGGAAATGGAGTTGTGAAAGCAGGGCAACTATTTCATGCATGGGTGTAGGTGTGTTAAATTCAGGGGAGCCTAACTGTTGACTATACCAAAGAAGGAGTTGCTGGACCTAGTCTTGGCTGAAGGCTTTGAAAACCTTCACAGGCCTAAAATTTGCAAATGCAAGGCACATGAGGCAGCTGTAAGTCAGACTGCAAGTGGAAAATCAAATATTCATTTGTGTGTAGTGGGTTACTCAATTGGCTAAAGTTGGGTCCTGGTGGTTGTGGGATGTCTGGTTATATAATGAAGTGGTTTAGGCATCGGAATCATCCTGCAGATGGATTCAGGTAGGATGGTTACTGTTGGGAATGTAGATGCTGGATACAGCACAAAAGAATGTGCTAGGACAAGGCCAGTTGGAGGGAAAGTGCCAGCAGAAGCTTAGAACTATCTATCAAAGCATGGTAGGACTAAGATGAAGCCTAGGGTTTGGAACTCAGCAAACAGCTAAAAGTCACTATAAGTGTGAGAAAACAGCTCTTTTAGAGTTCTCACTGGATGTTTCATCAGGTCTGGACTCTACTGGAGTAGGAAAAGAATTATCTGCTCGAAAGGTGCACTTACTTCTCTTGGCATTGTAGAAGGATTTGGACAGTCTTGGCATGCTGTGATATTATGTAGTCAGCCAGAGATCCTGTGGTTTGATGAGGTTGGGGTTGTCTCAGTGGGAATGTATATGTTGTCTACAGCACAGGAGGATTTGATGGGACTAGGAATCCTATATGCTATGAATATGTTTTATTACCATTGGTTATTCAAGAAGATGCTTTGGGCAATCGATTAGTAGAATATAGCCAGGCAGGAAATCTGAACAGAGATATAGAGAGAAAGTAGGCAGAGTCAGGGAGATGCCATGTAGCTGCTGAAGGAGAAAACCAGCAGCTACCAGTGAGAGCCTTACTGGTATTGATCATAATGATGCATAGATATACAAAAGGGAATCCCACATCAATATGAGCTATGTTTGGAGGGATGTGGAAAAACAATATTTGGAACAGGAAATATTCACTAGGTTCGAACTTTAGGAGGACACGATAACTTTTCATAAGGAGTGGGGTTATTCCATTAGCCAGTACAGGTATGATAAGTGTTGGGGAACTCTCAGTGTTGGCTACAGAATAGTAGTAGCTGGTGGGATCATGCTGTGTTTTGAGATTTGTGTCCCTAAAACATGCCAAAAATCACTACTGCAGAGTGCAAGGGTCCATTCTTTGATGGGACAGGGACTATTCAATCTAGGATAAATTCCACTGAATATGAAAAACCAATTACAGAGTATGGATATCTTCACCTGGATAAATCCTGGAGGGGGACATAGGAAGTCTGGGTATGGTGTGAAGAGGTATGGGCAACTCTAAGACCCCTGTTGGTTTATCTAAATAGGATTATATCTGGCTGTAGCCCAGATGTTCTCTATAATATAGGAAAAATGTTCTAAATAGGCTGCAACATGTTGAAGCCTAAAATTCACTACTATAAGGCAAGGAGTCCAGACCAAGATTGAACATTTCTTATGGTTTCCAGGTTATACATAACAGAATGTTAAAAATCAAGTGTCTAATACTGTGTGATATTCTCAATAGGCTAGACACCAGAAGATAGGAGAAACCTGGTTATGGACTGGGCTTATGTTGGTTGTAGAAAGCCTCCTTAGGTGAGTGAGTATATTAAAGGAGGCTGTATGCTCACCACAGTAAAAGAGATATTGAGGCTAGGCTGGGTCACCTGACTTGGGATAAGGTGGAAGCCTGGAGGCCATGATTTGTTGCTACACAGCCAGACAAGATATGGACACTGGTTTGCGTATATTCATTAGGTACAGAGGAATGTGGAGATGCAGGTATTCGTGTGTGTGTGTGTGTGTGTGTGTGTGTGTGTGGGTGTATGTGTGTGTGAGTGTGTGTGTGTGTACGGTCAACAGGCTAAGCCATGGAGTAGGAATGTTGTTTGGGAATGATTTTAGGGAAGACATTCAAGATACTAGCCAAAGATTGAGGCGGACATTTTGGACTAAACCATTGACAGGGATAGTATTGTTGAAGAATTTGGAGAAGCAAATGATCTGTCATGTGTTCTACCACAACAAAGGTAGATATGTAAAAAAGGTTGAGGTGGAAAATTTGCCTTAGAGTTATTAAACAAAGTCTCCATCTAAACCCAAACTCTCTTTGCCTTCTCAATATCTTCCCCCTATCATCAAAGTGTCAGGAGTGGTACAGTCCACTATTTGTTCCTTCCTTCCCCAGGCATTCTTGTGGGTCAGAACCAGACTTTGTGATGTCAGAGCACAAGCTCACCTACTATTGGTCGAGACCTTGATGATGACTCAGGTCTGAGGGTGTGGCCTTCCCTACTCTGCCAGTTGTTCACAGCCCCTTGAGGGAGAAACAACAGGCGCTCACGCGACTTGGTGATGGAGACTCTAGCAAAGGAACCTAAGGAATCACTGTCCGACTTGGATCTCCCAACATCCAGTAGTGATGTTCCGATGGCAGCGAACGGGCCAGTCCTTATGATGAAGACAAAGGCAGCTCTAAAGCAGTATCCACCTTACATGTCGTGCGGAAAGGTGAGTTGACGAACCCTACTGGAGCTCCCTCCTCTACTCATTTACTCTTACCTAAAGTCACTACCTCTCTCCTTCCTGGCATAAATCCCTTATCAATTCTCACCTCTTCCGACAAAGTGTCCTTCACATGCCTCTCCTGACTTCTCCCTGTATTAACTAATTCTTGTGTTCACCTCTTGCCATTCCAGGCACACAAGAAAAGCAAACACCGGAAGCACTCCTCAAAGAAGAGGAACAAGAGAAAGAGGGAGGCCGAAGAGGCAGCTGCCCTCGAACGGAAGAAAATCAAAGTGAAAGCTGTTACTGCAATGCCTGAACCTAAGGAGGAGGAGCCTGAAAAGGAAGCCTAGGTGCACACTACTGGAGAAGCAAGCGTGGTCGCAGCAGCCGATGAGGGGGAGAGCCAATAAGATGGCTATCATGAAGACGGGGAATGCCCAAATATGACAAAGAAAATTGCATTGGTATAAATTTCTTAAATTGAAAATAAATTCAATTTAGTTGAAAAGCTATGTGTCTTTTACAGTGACTAAAGGCGAAACCAGGAAAGGGAAGGAAAAATGATGGTTATAGGAGAAGAGAGGGAAGATGGGTGGGTGATTGGCAATGGAGAGATTTGTTCTTCACTAGGTTTGGGACAGTCATAGTGGGTTCATGGAAAGAGGGGGAGTTTGGGTTGGTAGAAGACAAGGGAGGGATTTGGGTCTACAAAGGTTTGGGCATTAATTGTGGGTGCATAAAAGAGGCAAGTTTGTGTGGGAAGAAGAAAAGGGAGGGATTAGGGTCTCCAAAATTTTGTGGCTTTAACGGTGAGAGCATGGAAAGAGAGGGAGTTTTGGTGGGTAGGAGACAAGGGAGGGATTTGTGTCTCCAAAGGTTTGGGCATCAATGGTGGGTGCATGGAAGACGGGGAGTTTGGGTGGGAAGAAGACAAGGGAGGGATTTGGGTCTCCAAAGTTTTGGGACAGTAATGGTGAGGGCATGAAAAGAAAGGGAGTTTGGGTGGGAAGATGACAAGGGAGGGATTTGGGTCTCCAAAGAATTGGTCATCAATGGTGGGTGCATGGAAGAGGGGGAGTTAGGGTGGATAGAAGACAAGGAAGGGATTTGTGTCTCCAAAGGATTTGGGCAGTAATGGTGAGTGCATGAAAAGAAAGGGAACTTGGGTTGGTAGAAGACAAGGGAGGGATTTGTGTCTCCAAAGGTTTGGGCATCACTTGTGGGTGCATGGAAGAAAGGGAGTTTGGGTGTGTAGGAGACAAGGGAGGGATTTGTGTTTTTAAAGGTTTGGGCATCAATGATGGGTGCATGGAAGAGGGGGAGTTTGGGTGGGAAGAAGACAAGGGAGGGATTTTTGTCTCCAAACGTTTGGGCATCATTGGTGGGTGCCTGGATGAGGGGGATTTTGGGGCAGTAATGGTGAGTGCATGAAAAGAAAGGGAGCATGGGTGGGTAGAAGACAAGGGAGGGATTTGTGTCTCCAAAGGTTTGGGCATCAATGGTGGGTGCATGAAAGTGGGGATGTTTGGGTTGGAAGAAGACAAGGGTGGGATTTGGGTCTCCAAAGGTTTGGGCAACAATGGTGGGTGCATGGAAGAGGGGGAGTTCGGGTGTGAAGAAGACAAGGTTGGGATTTGGGTCTCCAAAGGTTTGGGAAACAATGGTGGGTGCATGGAAGAGGGGGAGTTTGGGTGGGAAGAAGACAAGGGAGTGATTTGGGTTTCCATATGTTTGGAGCAGTAATGGTGAGTGCATGGAAAGAGAGGGAGTTTGGGTGGGTAGAAGACACGGGAGGGATTTGGGTCTCCAAATGTTTGGGCATCAATTGTGGGTTCATGGAAGAGAGGGAGTTTGGGTGGGTAGGATAAAAGGGAGGGATTTGTGTCTCCAAAAGTTTGGGCATCAATGGTGGGTGCCTTGAAGAGGGGGATTTTGTGTGGGTAGAAGAAAAGGGAGGGATTTGTGCCTCCAAAATTTTGGGGCAGTAATGGTGAGAGCTTGGATAGAGTGGGAATATGGGTGGGTAATGCCAGGGAAGGGAGTTGGATCTCATATACTTTGGAGAGTGTAATGATGGGTAAATGATAAGAGAAATTTGGGTGGGTACATGACAAGGGAAGGATTTGATTCTCAAATACTCAGGTCGCAGAAATCATGAGTATCTGTTAAGAGAGGAGTTTGGGTTATTATATGAAGGGTGGGATTAGGGTCTCAGAAAGATGGGGTCAGAAATGGTGGATATATAGCAACAGAGGGAGTATGCTGGGTAAATGACAAGGGAGGGATTTGGGTCTTATACACTTTAGGGGCAGCAATGGTGAGTATGTAGCAAGAGAAATACTTTGGATGGGCATATGACAATGGAGAGATTAGGGTCTCACAAAGCTGGTGGCAAAATGATGGGTATATGCCCAGAGAGGAGTTTGGGTAGCTGTATGACCAGGGGGTGTTTGGGTCTCTTAAGGTTTGGGGCAGAAATAATTGGTATATTTCATGAAACAGAGTTTGGGTGGGTATATGTCAAGAGAGGGGGTTTTGTTGGGCTTATAAACATGGATATATTTGGGTCTGACATGTTTGGGGGAAGAAATGGTGGTTACATCACAAGACAGGACATTGTGTGGTTACATGAAAATAGAAGAATTTTCAGTGGGCATATGGCAAGAGAAGGATTTGGGTCACAGCAGGATGGGGGCAGACATGGTGGATATATGGCTAGCGAGGGAGTTTGGGTGAGTACATGACATGGGGCAGATTGGGCCATCACAACGTTTGGGGGAAGAAATGGTGGAAACATTATAAGAGAGAGTATTAGGTTTGGTGTATGGCTAAGGAGGAATGAGTGTCTTGGAAGGATGGGTCCAGAAATAGTGGGTACATGGCGAGAGAGGGAGTTCACTTGGTTGAATGAAAGGGAGAGATTTGTGTCTGATAAGGTTTTAGGGAAGAAATATTGGCTATATGGCAAGAGAGGTAGTGTGGATAGGCAGATGACAAAGGAGGGATGTGGTCTCATAAGGATGAAGGCAGCAACAGTGGGGAGACAGAGAGAGAGAGATAGATAGAGAGAGAGAGAGAGAGAGAGAGAGAGAGAGAGAGATTGGGTTGGTATATGATATGAGAGAGATTATGGTTTTACAAAGTTTGATGGCAGATAAACAATTTTCATGAATTTACGATAAAGATGGATTTGATTGCGTGTATTGTGTGAACCACACCTTGAATTCAAATTTCAAGTTGAGGCCTAGAAAATTGATTTAGGTGGGTATATGACAAAGAAGACTCTTTGGTGTTGAAGATGGAAAATCTGACATTTTGTATACTATAGGGATAGAGGCCAGAAAAGGAATATGGTTTGATATATAAAAAGAAGAAAATTTGGGTTAGCATATGACAAAGAAGGGACTTTGGTTCCCACAGATTTGAGGGTCATACCACACATGCACTGTAAGACTCATAGAGGTAATTATGGAGCATTGAATCCAAATTGCTACATTTATCTAATCTCATAGATACGGATGAAGAAGACTGTGCTCCACCATCCATGTATTTTGCAAGATCCGGGCAAAACTTCACAGTATGAATGTCTCAACCTATCTGAGGTGAAGTGTGTGAGTGACAGTTATCCCCACAAATAGCTGTTATGTTTCCTGTTTGGCAACTTTTTTTGAATGTTGGTTTTATACCTCACCATCCAATGTAAGTAAGGAAATCTCCCCAGGAGCAATAATCACCCAGCAAACTCAAATCTACTGATCACATCTCAGTGAAAGGAATGGTAATTTGAAGTGACAGGTTTACCCTTGGTTATGCTTTATAAAAAATTTGTGTTTTAATAGGGCTTTTAGAATGGGCTGCTTACATAACAGGCCTAGCAGAAATGAGGATATACTAATGAGACAATTGTGTAGCTTGATCTATCAGAACAGTCAAATCATTGACGTCAACGTAATGAGTATTTCTACAGAAATCTCATGCCAGGTAAAGCAATGTTCTCTACCCAAAGGAAAACCTTGTCTCCTTAAAGAGATTTCACACAATTCCTACTATCAAACCACCTTGCCAGATAAGACTAACAATTAGACAATGATGGGTGAGCTAAGGGTGGGTAGATGCCACCTCCTGACCACAACTGCTTATATGTCAATACCCTGTCCCTCTAGCTAAACTCTAATCTCAGTTCAGGATTTCAAGATGCAAGAGACTTGAAAGGGTCTCTGGATCTCTTTATCACTAGTTAATTGGATGCTTGCCTATAATTTTAGGAAATTAATTCATGATCATCATGTCAGGATTCAGGCAAACACGGCACTGGGCCTGTTGTTGAGTCCATACCAACTGATTCATCAGTAGTAGGTAGAGAGAGAGAGAGAGAGAGACGAGGCCTGATGTGGGAATGTAAACCTCAAAACCCACCCTCAGTGACATATATTATCCACAAAGGCTATATGCATTCCAGCATGGTCACACCTCCTAATTTCCCAAACAGTTGCACTTCTTGGTAACTAAGTAAGTATTCAAGTACATGAGAGCCTGTTTTTCATTCCCTTTCATTAACTGTCACATTTCTCTAGAAGCCACCAACTGTCAGTAGTTTGTCAGTTAGAGGTACAGACTTCTGAGCCATCCCCCATAGTCAAAGATGCACTGTAGGAGGGCTCGAGAGTCTAACTGGCAAACTCCTGACAGTTGGTGGCTTCTAGAGAAATGTGAGAGTTAATGTGGATGGAAACCATACTGGCATATATTTGAGTGCTTAGTCACCAAGCATACTGGAATATGACCTGGCCTCATCTTACACAGGCCTTTGCATGCAATCACGATGGCTCTGTATTTGTGAGAGCAATGACTCTGTCATGTCTTGAGATCACAATTTCACTCTTGGCATCTGCAGCCTCAGACTCATAAAATCTTTTTAAATGCTCCCTGCAATGGTACCTGAGTCTTGAAGAGAGGGCTACAAATATCCCATTGCACATACTCTCATTTTTTTTTCCAGGATGACCAGTTGTGAATGACTTTTTTAAACATAATCTACTGCCCCAATGTCTCTGAGGAGGTCTGAGAACTGCACTAATCTGTAGTTATCGAGATATGAATGTAGAGTGAAGCTTGATACTTCATTCATTTAACAAAATAATAGTATGAGGTTCAATACTGGGGCCTTGGATCTCCATAACCATGTGTTCTCGACAAAGCTTACAGCAGCAGGCATGTGTTGCTTTCTGTAGAGTAGACCTTAAATTCACTCTTAAGGAGCTGATTATTCCCAGAAAGTTTGTACCACTATTGCATTCATGGACATATCTTTCTAGGTTGTTCATTAATATAGTATGCAATATTCTTAGTTTGGTACGACGACTGATGATCCTCCCAGGAGCACACCATGTAGGCTAGAGCAAAGGATGAAATACTGGGACTAAACTGGGAACTAGGATTTAGGACTTTGATGAAGTTAGAGATCATTACTGCAAGGCAAAGATTTCAGGCTACTATGGTGGCACTGCCTAAGGCTCATGATTTACACGCTACAGGATACGAAAACAGAAATATTGGGATGTATGTGGAATATCCAATAGACTAGGCCCTAGAAGAGAACACAGAAAGTTTGTGTATAGAGAGGGGTAGTATAGTCAACATCTAGTCCTGTGCCTGTGGATAGGGCAAGTACTAGTGGCACTCTAATTGTTCCTTATAGCACTGAAATTGGGGGTGTATGAGATTTGGGACCATGATGAAGCCTGAAGGCCTCTGCTCTGAAGTATAAGTTGTTTGTCTAGGCTGGGGTACTGGTATAGATTCAGCAGGATGTGCAAAAATATTTATGATGAATATGTTAGGGATAATTAACAGGCCTGACTCTGGAGAGGTCATGGGGAATCTGAGTACAGAGTTGGGTTGTATAGGCAGCACACAGTGTTCTGTGGCTAAGTGTTGTAACAGGAACTTCATGCAGGAACCAAGATCTTACCTATAGCAAAGAAGAACATGGTAGTACTAGTCTGAAGCAAAGGATTTCGGACATTGACAAAAGTTAGAAGTCACTACAAGGATGGGTGGTGGTGGTGCATGACTTTAATCATAGCACTTGGGAGGCAGAGGCAGGAGGATCTCTGTGAGTGTGAAGCCAACCTGGTCTACAGAGCTAGTGCAAAAATAGACTTCAAAGTTACGTAGAGAAGCCTTCTCTCGAATTAAAAATAGATAGATAGATAGACAGATAGGTAGATATAAGTAAGTCATTGCGAGGGAGAACAAGCACTATTCTAGGGATGCCACTAGATTGTCTGGACTCCACTAGTTTGGGAAAACAATTATCTCTGCAGAAGGGTGCATACCTCTATAGTCTTTGTAGGAGGATATGGACAGTCTGGGCATGTGTGCAAGAACGTTGAGTGCAGAGGGAGCCTAGCTGTTCACTAAAGCATAGTAGAAGTTGTAGGGCCTAAGCTTGTCTGCACACATTCAATCCTGTAGATGCCTAAAGCTCACAAATGGAAGGCAAGTGTGTTTCTAGTAGGTCAGGCTGCATGTGGAAAAACAAGTATTCATGTTTGTGTTGGTTATAACTCACTAGGCTAAACCCTGGAGGCCGAGCATGTGGGATGTCTAGGGACAAAGATAGGTGGCTTAATCATTTAAATGTCACTTGTGATTATATGAAGGTAGAATGGTTCAAGTTGAGAGTATGGAAGTTGGATATAGCACAAAGGAATAGGCTAGGACAAGGTCAGTTGGAGGAACCAGAGTCTGCAGAAGCCTAGAGCCATCAAGTACAAGGAACTCATAGCCACACTAGTCATGGTCACTGGATGTTCGACCATTCTAGTTACGCCAGAAAATAAAATGTCAGATAGGGATGTAAACACCAGGCTCACCCAGGAGGAGACCACAGGAAGTCTGTGTATTTATTGGTGTATTTTATGTGTCACAAGGCTTTCTGAAAGTAGATGTGGGTAGACAGGGCTAGGGTACATCCCTATGGGTGCATAGATGTAGGCTACAGCCAAGGACAAAATGCTTGGCATAGGCTAGGGCCAAGGAATGGGGACCTTGTTGAATTCCAGGGGTCATTAAAGCAAGGCTAGGAGTCCAGACATCTGTGCCAAACTGCATGCAGCATGGGATTTATGTTTTGCATGACATGAAAATAGAAATATTGGGTTGTGTTTGGAGTTTCAGTAACTAGACTCTGGGGAGTGGATGGGAAGTTTGTGTATAGAGTGCCATGGTATAGTGAACATCTAGTCCTGTGGCCATAGATAGGACAACTATTGCGGAAAAACTAAATGTTAACTATAGCACATGAATAGATGGAGGGGCTGTGCTGGGGTGTGAGATTTTACACCCTACTGAATCCTAGAGGCACCTGTTATGTGTTATAGGTTGTCTATGTAGGCTAAAGTACTGTGATCAATTCAGCAAGTTGTAGAAAATCATGTATGATGAGTACATTTGGTGTTAGTCTACAGGCTTGACTCTGGGGAGTACATGGGTATTCTGGGTAATCTGGGTATTAAGTTGTGTTGTATAGGTAGCCTAGAGTGTCCTGTGTGTAAGTGTTGTTTCAGGAGATTCATGCAGGACACTATATGTTGCATTCAGCCTAAGAGACCATGGTGGGACTAAGATGGAACAAAGGATTTGGAACCCTACCAACAGCTAGAAGTCACTACTATTGAAATCTAGTGATGACACTGGATGTTCCATCCAGTCTGGACTCCACTGGATTAGAAAAACAATGATAGGATGCAGAGCAGTGCTCTGAAATCTAGACGATGGAGGAGTATTCTGATAGTCTGGGGATAGAATGGTCATGTAGGGCAGCCACAACTCCTCTGGTTCTATGAGAGATTTATAGTCTTTGTGGGAATCTAGATGCTGTCAACAGCACAGAAATAGTTGATGGGTCTAAGAATGCCGGAGATTGCTATGGAGGCAGCTGGAGAAGACCAGGACACTGGTTGTTGCAACTTGGGTAAATCAAGCCCTCTTTGTACAAAGTACTGAGTGGGTAACTAAACTAAACAAGTTAAAACCTGGGAAGACATAGAAAATCTGAATAAGGAATAATGTTCTATATTGTACCTAAAGTGTCCCGTGGATATACTAGTGCAGGGTAAGTGCTAGCAAAGCCTAGATATTCACGACAGAAAAGGAGGATTCCTGAGAATAGTCTGAGCTGAGTTATTTGGGACCATACTCCCAAGAAGACCCTTGAATCAAGAGGCAAACAGCCAGATTATGCAGGGGTGGTGGCTGTTAAACTCAAGCTAGATGCAGATGGATATGGAAAACAAATATTGGTTGGTGGCATATATAAGAAGCCAGTTCCTGGAGGAGAACATTAGGAATGTGGTAGAGTAGGGTGCTGCAGGTAACATAGAGGGTACTGTGGGTGGGTGAAGGTAGCAACTTGTCTGCTGCATGTATGTCGGCAATCGCACACGTGGAAGGCCAAGATATGGGATTTCCGAAATTATAGAAGCCTAGATATTGCTACTTAGGTGATCAAACTAAATTTGTATAATGACTTTGGGAAAGAGGCTAGATCCAGGTAGAGATAGAATATGAAATATCTGGTTGTGAGGGAGTGAGTACTTACCAGGCCATACCATGGTGGAGGACTCAGGAATACAGAATTTGGATTCGGGTAAGATAGTTAGCAAAATGAGTACTATATGTAGATTCAAGCAGCGCAGGTCCTTGTAGGACAATGTATGTTGGTTGGAGGACAGGAGTAGATGCTGGGATTCGGCCCTCGCATTTGGAACTCTGTTGAATCCTGTGAGCATACTACAACATGCAAGAATATCAGTGGCAAAAACTAGACTTGGACACTTGTAGTGACTTATGATCTGTTTGTTGGCATATGGGGAAACGCTATCTGGTAGGGGAAATATTCTGGGCTTGGTCTTTGGGGAAGATATGGAAAGTCTGGATTGGAAATGGAGTTGTGAAAGCAGGGCAACTATTTCATGCATGGATGTAGGTGTGTTAAATTCAGGGGAGCCTAACTGTTGACTATACCAAAGAAGGAGTTGCTGGACCTAGTCTTGGCTGAAGGCTTTGAAAACCTTCACAGGCCTAAAATTTGCAAATGCAAGGCACATGAGGCAGCTGTAAGTCAGACAGCAAGTGGAAAATCAAATATTCATTTGTGTGTAGTGGGTTACTCAATTGGCTAAAGTTGGGTCCTGGTGGTTGTGGGATGTCTGGTTATATAATGAAGTGGTTTAGGCATCGGAATCATCCTGCAGATGGATTCAGGTAGGATGGTTACTGTTGGGAATGTAGATGCTGGATACAGCACAAAAGAATGTGCTAGGACAAGGCCAGTTGGAGGGAAAGTGCCAGCAGAAGCTTAGAACTATCTATCAAAGCACGGTAGGACTAAGATGGAGCCTAGGGTTTGGAACTCAGCAAACAGCTAAAAGTCACTATAAGTGTGAGAAAACAGCTCTTTTAGAGTTCTCACTGGATGTTTCATCAGGTCTGGACTCTACTGGAGTAGGAAAAGAATTATCTGCTCGAAAGGTGCACTTACTTCTCTTGGCATTGTAGAAGGATTTGGACAGTCTTGGCATGCTGTGATATTATGTAGTCAGCCAGAGATCCTGTGGTTTGATGAGGTTGGGGTTGTCTCAGTGGGAATGTATATGTTGTCTACAGCACAGGAGGATTTGATGGGACTAGGAATCCTATATGCTATGAATATGTTTTATTACCATTGGTTATTCAAGAAGATGCTTTGGGCAATCGATTAGTAGAATATAGCCAGGCAGGAAATCTGAACAGAGATATAGAGAGAAAGTAGGCAGAGTCAGGGAGATGCCATGTAGCTGCTGAAGGAGAAAACCAGCAGCTACCAGTGAGAGCCTTACTGGAATGGATCATAATGATACATAGATATACAAAAGGGAATCCCACATCAATATGAGCTATGTTTGGAGGGATGTGGAAAAACAGTATTTGGAACAGGAAATATTCACTAGGTTCGAACTTTAGGAGGACACGATAACTTTTCATAAGGAGTGGGGTTATTCCATTAGCCAGTACAGGTATGATAAGTGTTGGGGAACTCTCAGTGTTGGCTACAGAATAGTAGTAGCTGGTGGGATCATGCTGTGTTTTGAGATTTGTGTCCCTAAAACATGCCACAAATCACTACTGCAGAGTGCAAGGGTCCATTCTTTGATGGGACAGGGACTATTCAATCTAGGATAAATTCCACTGAATATGGAAAACCAATTACAGAGTATGGATATCTTCACCTGGATAAATCCTGGAGGGGGACATAGGAAGTCTGGGTATGGTGTGAAGAGGTATGGGCAACTCTAAGACCCCTGTTGGTTTATCTAAATAGGATTATATCTGGCTGTAGCCCAGATGTTCTCTATAATATAGGAAAAATGTTCTAAATAGGCTGCAACATGTTGAAGCCTAACATTCACTACTATAAGGCAAGGAGTCAAGACCAAGATTGAACATTTCTTATGGTTTCCAGGTTATACATAACAGAATGTTAAAAATCAAGTGTCTAATACTGTGTGATATTCTCAATAGGCTAGACACCAGAAGATAGGAGAACCCTGGTTATGGACTGGGCTTATGTTGGTTGTAGAAAGCCTCCTTAGGTGAGTGAGTATATTAAAGGAGGCTGTATGCTCACCACAGTAAAAGAGATATTGAGGCTAGGCTGGGTCACCTGACTTGGGATAAGGTGGAAGCCAGGAGGCCATGATTTGTTGCTACACAGCCAGACAAGATATGGACACTGGTTTGCGTATATTCATTAGGTACAGAGGAATGTGGAGATGCAAGTATTCGTGTGTGTGTGTGTGTGTGTGTGTGAATGTGTGTGTGAGTGTGTGTGTGTGTGTACGGTCAACAGGCTAAGCCATGGAGTAGGAATGTTGTTTGGGAATGATTTTAGGGAAGACATTCAAGATACTAGCCAAAGATTGAGGCGGACATTTTGGACTAAACCATTGACAGGGATAGTATTGTTGAAGAATTTGGAGAAGCAAATGATCTGTCATGTGTTCTACCACAACAAAGGTAGATATGTAAAAAAGGTTGAGGTGGAAAATTTGCCTTAGAGTTATTAAACAAAGTCTCCATCTAAACCCAAACTCTCTTTGCCTTCTCAATATCTTCCCCCTATCATCAAAGTGTCAGGAGTGGTACAGTCCACTATTTGTTCCTTCCTTCCCCAGGCATTCTTGTGGGTCAGAACCAGGCTTTGTGATGTCAGAGCACAAGCTCACCTACTATTGGTCGAGACCTTGATGATGACTCAGGTCTGAGGGTGTGGCCTTCCCTACTCTGCCAGTTGTTCACAGCCCCTCGAGGGAGAAACAACACGCGCTCACGCGACTTGGTGATGGAGACTCTAGCAAAGGAACCTAAGGAATCACTGTCCGACATGGACCTCCCAACATCCAGTAGTGATGTTCCGATGGCAGCGAACGGGCCAGTCCTTATGGTGAAGACAAAGGCAGCTCTAAAGCAGTATCCACCTTACATGTCGTTCGGAAAGGTGAGTTGACGAACCCTACTGGAGCTCCCTCCTCTACTCATTTACTCTTACCTAAAGTCACTACCTCTCTCCTTCCTGGCATAAATCCCTTATCAATTCTCACCTCTTCCGACAAAGTGTCCTTCACATGCCTCTCCTGACTTCTCCCTGTATTAACTAATTCTTGTGTTCACCTCTTGCCATTCCAGGCACACAAGAAAAGCAAACACCGGAAGCACTCCCCAAAGAAGAGGAACAAGAGAAAGAGGGAGGCCGAAGAGGCAGCTGCCCTCGAACGGAAGAAAATCAAAGTGAAAGCTGTTACTGCAATGCCTGAACCTAAGGAGGAGGAGCCTGAAAAGGAAGCCTAGGTGCACACTACTGGAGAAGCAAGCGTGGTCGCAGCAGCCGATGAGGGGGAGAGCCAATAAGATGGCTATCATGAAGACGGGGAATGCCCAAATATGACAAAGAAAATTGCATTGGTATAAATTTCTTAAATTGAAAATAAATTCAATTTAGTTGAAAAGCTATGTGTCTTTTACAGTGACTAAAGGCGGAACCAGGAAAGGGAAGGAAAAATGTTGGTTATAGGAGAAGAGAGGGAAGATGGGTGGGTGAATGGCAATGGAGAGATTTGTTCTTCACTAGGTTTGAGACAGTCATAGTGGGTTCATGGAAAGAGGGGGAGTTTGGGTTGGTAGAAGACAAGGGAGGGATTTGGGTCTACAAAGGTTTGGGCATTAATTGTGGGTGCATAAAAGAGGCGAGTTTGTGTGGGAAGAAGACAAGGGAGGGATTAGGGTCTCCAAAATTTTGAGCTTTAACGGTGAGAGCATGGAAAGAGAGGGAGTTTTGGTGGGTAGGAGACAAGGGAGGGATTTGTGTCTCCAAAGGATTTGGGCAGTAATGGTGAGTGCATGAAAAGAAAGGGAACTTGGGTTGGTAGCAGACAAGGGAGGGATTTGTGTCTCCAAAGGTTTAGGCATCACTTGTGGGTGCATGGAAGAAAGGGAGTTTGGGTGTGTAGGAGACAAGGGAGGGATTTGTGTTTTTAAAGGTTTGGGCATCAATGATGGGTGCATGGAAGAGGGGGAGTTTGGGTGGGAAGAAGACAAGGGAGGGATTTTTGTCTCCAAACGTTTGGGCATCATTGGTGTGTGCCTGGATGAGGGGGATTTTGGGGCAGTAATGGTGAGTGCATGAAAAGAAAGGGAGCATGGGTGGGTAGAAGACAAGGGAGGGATTTGGGTCTCCAAAGGTTTGGGCATCAATGGTGGGTGCATGAAAGTGGGGATGTTTGGGTTGGAAGAAGACAAGGGTGAGATTTGGGTCTCCAAAGGTTTGGGCAACAATGGTGGGTGCATGGAAGAGGGGGAGTTCGGGTGGGAAGAAGACAAGGTTGGGATTTGGGTCTCCAAAGGTTTGGGAAACAATGGTGGGTGCATGGAAAAGGGGGAGTTTGGGTGGGAAGAAGACAAGGGAGGTATTTGGATTTCCATATGTTTGGAGCAGTAATGGTGAGTGCATGGAAAGAGAGGGCGTTTGGGTGGGTAGAAGACAACGGAGGGATTTGGGTCTCCAAAGGTTTGGGCATCAATTGTGGGTGCATGGAAGAGAGGGAGTTTGGGTGGGTAGGAAAAAAGGGAGGGATTTGTGTCTCCAAAAGTTTGGGCATCAATGGTGGGTGCCTTGAAGAGGGGGATTTTGTGTTTGTAGAAGACAAGGGAGGGGTTTGTGTCTCCAAAATTTTGGGGCAGTAATGGTGAGAGGTTGGAAAGCGTGGGAATATGGGTGGGTAATGCCAGGGAATGGAGTTGGATCTCATATACTTTGGAGAGTGTAATGATCGGTAAATAATAAGAGACATTTGGGTGGGTACATGACAAGGGAAGGATTTGATTCTCAAATACTCAGGTGGCAGAAATCATGAGTATCTGTTAAGAGAGGAGTTTGGGTTATTATATGAAGGGTGGGATTAGGGTCTCAGAAAGATGGGGTCAGAAATGGTGGATATATAGCAACAGAGGGAGTATGCTGTGTAAATGACAAGGGAGGGATTTGGGTCTTATACACTTTAGGGGCAGCAATGGTGAGTATGTAGCAAGAGAAATACCTTGGATGGGCATACGACAATGGAGAGATTATGGTCTCACAAAGCTGGTGGCAAAATGATGGGTATATGCCCAGAGAGGAGTTTGGGTAGCTGTATGACCAGGGGGTGTTTGGGTCTCTTAAGTTTTGGGGCAGAAATAATTGGTATATTTCATGAAACAGAGTTTGGGTGGGTATATGTCAAGAGAGGGGGTTTTGTTGGGCTTATAAACATGGATATATTTGGGTCTGACATGTTTGGGGGAAGAAATGGTGGTTACATCACAAGACAGGAAATTGTGTGGTTACATGAAAATAGAAGAATTTTCAGTGGGCATATGGCAAGAGAAGGATTTGGGTCACAGCAGGATGGGGGCAGACATGGTGGATATATGGCTAGCGAGGGAGTTTGGGTGAGTACATGACATGGGGCAGATTGGGCCATCACAAAGTTTGTGGGAAGAAATGGTGGAAACATTATAAGAGAGAGTATTAGGTTTGGTGTATGGCTAAGGAGGAATGAGTGTCTTGGAAGGATGGGTCCAGAAATAGTGGGTACATGGCGAGAGAGGGAGTTCACTTGGTTGAATGAAAGGGAGAGATTTGTGTCTGATAAGGTTTTAGGGAAGAAATATTGGCTATATGGCAAGAGAGGTAGTGTGGATAGGCAGATGACAAAGGAGGGATGTGGTCTCATAAGGATGAAGGCAGCAACAGTGGGGAGAGAGAGAGAGAGAGAGAGAGAGAGAGAGAGAGAGAGAGAGAGATTGGGTTGGTATATGATATGGGAGAGATTATGGTTTTTCAATGTTTAATGGCAGATAAACAATTTTCATGAATTTATGATAAAGATGGATTTGATTGCGTGTATTGTATGAACCACAACTTGAACTCAAATTTCAAGTTGAGGCCTAGAAAATTGAAATAGGTGGGTATATGACACAGAAGACTCTTTGGTGTTGAAGATGGAAAATCTGACATTTTGTATACTATAGGGATAGAGGCCAGAAAAGGAATATGGTTTGTTATATATAGAAAGAAGAAAATTTGGGTTAGCATATGACAAAGAAGGGACTTTGGTTCCCACAGATTTGAGGGTCATACCACACATGCACTGTAAGACTCATAGAGGTAATTATGGAGCATTGAATCCAAATTGCTACATTTATCTAATCTCATAGATACGGATGAAGAAGACTGTGCTCCACCATCCATGTATTTTGCAAGATCCGGGCAAAACTTCACAGTATGAATGTCTCAACCTATCTGAGGTGATGTGTGTGAGTCACAGTTATCCCCACAAATAGCTGTTATGTTTCCTGTTTGGCAACTTTTTTTGAATGTTGGTTTTATACCTCACCATCCAATGTAAGTAAGGAAATCTCCCCAGGAGCAATAATCACCCAGCAAACTCAAATCTACTGATCACATCTCAGTGAAAAAATGGTAATTTGAAGTGACAGGTTTACCCTTGGTTATCCTTTATAAAAAAATTGTGTTTTAATAGGGATTTTAGAATGGGCTGCTTACATAACAGGCCTAGCAGAAATGAGGATATACTAATGAGACAATTGTGTAGCTTGATCTATCAGAACAGTCAAATCATTGACGTCAACGTAATGAGTATTTCTACAGAAATTTCATGCCAGGTAAAGCAATGTTCTCTACCCAAAGGAAAACCTTGTCTCCTTAAAGAGATTTCACACAATTCCTACTATCAAACCACCTTGCCATATAAGACTAACAATTAGACAATGATGGGTGAGCTAAGGGAGGGTAGATGCCACCTCCTGACCACAACTGCTTATATGTCAATACCCTGTCCCTCTAGCTAAACTCTAATCTCAGTTCAGGACTTCAAGATGCAAGAGACTTGAAAGGGTCTCTGGATCTCTTTATCACTAGTTAATTGGATGCTTGCCTATAATTTTAGGAAATTAATTCTTGATCATCATGTCAGGATTCAGGCAAACACGGCACTGGGCCTGTTGTTGAGTCCATACCAACTGATTCATCAGTAGTAGGTAGAGAGAGAGAGAGACGAGGCCTGATGTGGGAATGTAAACCTCAAAACCCACCCTCAGTGACATATATTATCCACAAAGGCTATATGCATTCCAGCATGCTCACACCTCCTAATTTCCCAAACAGTTGCACTTCTTGGTAACTAAGTAAGTATTCAAGTACATGAGAGCCTGTTTTTCATTCCCTTTCATTAACTGTCACATTTCTCTAGAAGCCACCAACTGTCAGTAGTTTGTCAGTTAGAGGTACAGACTTCTGAGCCATCCCCCATAGTCAAAGATGCACTGTAGGAGGGCTCGAGAGTCTAACTGGCAAACTCCTGACAGTTGGTGGCTTCTAGAGAAGTGTGAGAGTTAATGTGGATGGAAACCATACTGGCATATATTTGAGTGCTTAGTCACCAAGCATACTGGAATATGACCTGGCCTCATCTTACACAGGCCTTTGCATGCAATCACGACGGCTCTGTATTTGTGAGAGCAATGACTCTGTCATGTCTTGAGATCACAATTTCACTCTTGGCATCTGCAGCCTCAGACTCATAAAATCTTTTTAAATGCTCCCTGCAATGGTACCTGAGTCTTGAAGAGAGGGCTACAAATATCCCATTGCACATACTCTCATTTTTTTTTCTAGGATGACCAGTTTTGAATGTCTTTTTTAAACATAATCTACTGCACCAAGGTCTCTGAGGAGGTCTGAGAACTGCACTAATCTGTAGTTATCGAGGTATGAATGTAGAGTGAAGCTTGATACTTCATTCATTTAACAAAATAATAGTATGAGGTTCAATACTGGGGCCTTGGATCTCCATAACCATGTGTTTTCGACAAAGCTTACAGCAGCAGGCATGTGTTGCTTTCTGTAGAGTAGACCTTAAATTCACTCTTAAGGAGCTGATTATTCCCAGAAAGTTTGTACCACTATTGCATTCATGGACATATCTTTCTAGGTTGTTCATTAATATAGTATGCAATATTCTTAGTTTGGTACGATGACTGATGATCCTCCCAGGAGCACACCATGTAGGCTAGAGCAAAGGATGAAATACTGGGACTAAACTGGGAACTAGGATTTAGGACTTTGTTGAAGTTAGAGATCATTACTGCAAGGCAAAGATTTCAGGCTACTATGGTGGCACTGCCTAAGGCTCATGATTTACACGCTACAGGATATGAAAACAGAAATATTGGGATGTATGTGGAATATCCAATAGACTAGGCCGTGGTAGAGAAAACAGAAAGTTTGTGTATAGAGAGGGGTAGTATAGTCAACATCTAGTCCTGTGCCTGTGGATAGGGCAAGTACTAGTGGCACTCTAATTGTTCCTTATAGCACTGAAATTGGGGGTGTATGAGATTTGGGACCATGATGAAGCCTGAAGGCCTCTGCTCTGAAGTATAAGTTGTTTGTCTAGGCTGGGGTACTGGTATAGATTCAGCAGGATGTGCAAAAACATTTATGATGAGTATGTTAGGGATAATTAACAGGCCTGACTCTGGAGAGGTCATGGGGAATCTGAGTACAGAGTTGGGTTGTATAGGCAGCACACAGTGTTCTGTGGCTAAGTGTTGTAACAGGAACTTCATGCAGGAACCAAGATCTTACCTATAGCAAAGAAGAACATGAAGCAAAGGATTTCGGACATTGACAAAAGTTAGAAGTCACTACAAGGATGGGTGGTGGTGGTGCATGACTTTAATCATAGCACTTGGGAGGCAGAGGCAGGAGGATCTCTGTGAGTGTGAAGCCAACCTGGTCTACAGAGCTAGTGCAAAAATAGACTTCAAAGTTACGTAGAGAAGCCTTCTCTCGAATTAAAAATAGATAGATAGATAGACAGATAGGTAGATATAAGTAAGTCATTGCGAGGGAGAACAAGCACTATTCTAGGGATGCCACTAGATTGTCTGGACTCCACTAGTTTGGGAAAACAATTATCTCTGCAGAAGGGTGCATACCTCTATAGTCTTTGTAGGAGGATATGGACAGTCTGGGCATGTGTGCAAGAACGTTGAGTGCAGAGGGAGCCTAGCTGTTCACTAAAGCATAGTAGAAGTTGTAGGGCCTAAGCTTGTCTGCACACATTCAATCCTGTAGATGCCTAAAGCTCACAAATGGAAGGCAAGTGTGTTTCTAGTAGGTCAGGCTGCATGTGGAAAAACAAGTATTCATGTTTGTGTTGGTTATTACTCACTAGGCTAAACCCTGGAGGCCGAGCATGTGGGATGTCTAGGGACGAAGATAGGTGGCTTAATCATTTAAATGTCACTTGTGATTGAATGAAGGTAGAATGCTTCAAGTTGAGAGTATGGAAGTTGGATATAGCACAAAGGAATAGGCTAGGAAAAGGTCAGTTGGAGGAACCAGAGTCTGCAGAAGCCTAGAGCCATCAAGTACAAGGAACTCATAGCCACACTAGTCATGGTCACTGGATGTTCGACCATTCTAGTTACGCCAGAAAATAAAATGTCAGATAGGGATGTAAACACCAGGCTCACCCAGGAGGAGACCACAGGAAGTCTGTGTATTTATTGGTGTATTTTATGTGTCACAAGGCTTTCTGAAAGTAGATGTGGGTAGACAGGGCTAGGGTACATCCCTATGGGAGCATAGATGTAGGCTACAGCCAAGGACAAAATGCTTGGCATAGGCTAGGGCCAAGGAATGGGGACCTTGTTGAATTCTAGGGGTCATTACAGCAAGGCTAGGAGTCCAGACATCTGTGCCAAACTGCATGCAGCATGGGATTTATGTTTTGCATGACATGAAAACAGAAATATTGGGTTGTGTTTGGAGTTTCAGTAACTAGACTCTGGGGAGTGGATGGGAAGTTTGTGTATAGAGTGCCATGGTATAGTGAACATCTAGTCCTGTGGCCATAGATAGGACAACTATTGTAGAAAAACTAAATGTTAACTATAGCACATGAATAGATGGAGGGCTGTGCTGGGGTGTGAGATTTTACACCCTACTGAATCCTAGAGGCACCTGTTATGTGTTATAGTTTGTCTATGTAGGCTAGAGTACTGTGATCAATTCAGCAAGTTGTAGAAAATCATGTATGATGAGTACATTTGGTGTTAGCCTACAGGCTTGACTCTGGGGAGTACATGGGTATTCTGGGAAATATGGGTATTAAGTTGTGTTGTATAGGTAGCCTAGAGTGTCCTGTGTGTAAGTGTTGTTTCAGGAGATTCATGCAGGACACTATATGTTGCATTCAGCCTAAGAGACCTTGGTGGGACTAAGATGGAACAAAGGATTTGGAACCCTACCAACAGCTAGAAGTCACTACTATTGAAATCTAGGGATGACACTGGATGTTCCATCCAGTCTGGACTCCACTGGATTAGAAAAACGATGATAGGATGCAGAGCAGTGCTCTGAAATCTAGACGATGGAGGAGTATTCTGATAGTCTGGGGATAGAATGGTCATGTAGGGCAGCCACAACTCCTCTGGTTCTATGAGAGACTGATAGTCTTTGTGGGAATCTAGATGCTGTCAACAGCACAGAAAAAGTTGATGGGTCTAAGAAGGCCGGAGATTGCTATAGAGGCAGCTGGAGAATACAAGGACACTGGTTGTTGCAACTTGGGTAGATCAAGCCCTCTATGTACAAAGTACTGAGTGGGTAACTAAACTAAACAAGTTAAAACCTGGGAAGACATAGAAAATCTGAATAAGGAATAATGCTCTATACTGTACCTAAAGTGTCCCGTGGATGTATTAGTGCAGGGTAAGTGCTAGCAAAGACTAGATGTTCACGACAGAAAAGGAGGATTCCTGAGAATAGTCTGAGCTGAGTTATTTGGGACCATACTCCCGAGAAGACCCTTGAATCAAGAGGCAAACAGCCAGATTATGCAGGGGTGCTGGCTGTTAAACTCAAGCTAGATGCAGATGGATATGGAAAACAAGTATTGGTTGGTGGCTTATATAAGAAGCCAGTTCCTGGAGGAGATCATTAGGAATGTGGTAGAGTAGGGTGCTGCAGGTAACACAGAGGGTACTGTGGGTGGGTGAAGGTAGCAACTTGTCTGCTGCATGTATGTCGGCAATCGCACACGTGGAAGGCCAAGATATGGGATTTCCGAAATTATAGAAGCCTAGATATTGCTACTTAGGTGATCAAACTAAATTTGTATAATGACTTTGGGAAAGAGGCTAGATCCAGGTAGAGATAGAATATGAAATATCTGGTTGTGAGGGAGTGAGTACTTACCAGGCCATACCATGGTGGAGGACTCAGGAATACAGAATTTGGATTCGGGTAAGATAGTTAGCAAAATGAGTACTATATGTAGATTCAAGCAGCGCAGGTCCTTGTAGGACAATGTATGTTGGTTGGAGGACAGGAGTAGATGCTGGGATTCGGCCCTCGCATTTGGAACTCTGTTGAATCCTGTGAGCATTACTACAACATGCAAGAATATCAGTGGCAAAAACTAGACTTGGACACTTGTAGTGACTTATGATCTGTTTGTTGGCATATGGGGAAACGCTATCTGGTAGGGGAAATATTCTGGGCTTGGTCTTTGGGGAAGATATGGAAAGTCTGGATTGGAAATGGAGTTGTGATAGCAGGGCAACTATTTCATGCATGGGTGTAGGTGTGTTAAATTCAGGGGAGCCTAACTGTTGACTATACCAAAGAAGGAGTTGCTGGACCTAGTCTTGGCTGAAGGCTTTGAAAACCTTCACAGGCCTAAAATTTGCAAATGCAAGGCACATGAGGCAGCTGTAAGTCAGACAGCAAGTGGAAAATCAAATATTCACTTGTGTGTAGTGGGTTACTCAATTGGCTAAAGTTGGGTCCTGGTGGTTGTGGGATGTCTGGTTATATAATGAAGTGGTTTAGGCATCGGAATCATCCTGCAGATGGATTCAGGTAGGATGGTTACTGTTGGGAATGTAGATGCTGGATACAGCACAAAAGAATGTGCTAGGACAAGGCCAGTTGGAGGGAAAGTGCCAGCAGAAGCTTAGAACTATCTATCAAAGCACGGTAGGACTAAGATGGAGCCTAGGGTTTGGAACTCAGCAAACAGCTAAAAGTCACTATAAGTGTGAGAAAACAGCTCTTTTAGAGTTCTCACTGGATGTTTCATCAGGTCTGGACTCTACTGGAGTAGGAAAAGAATTATCTGCTCGAAAGGTGCACTTAATTCTCTTGGCAGTGTAGAAGGATTTGGACAGTCTTGGCATGCTGTGATATTATGTAGTCAGCCAGAGATCCTGTGGTTTGATGAGGTTGGGGTTGTCTCAGTGGGAATGTATATGTTGTCTACAGCACAGGAGGATTTGATGGGACTAGGAATCCTATATGCTATGAATATGTTTTATTACCATTGGTTATTCAAGAAGATGCTTTGGGCAATCGATTAGTAGAATATAGCCAGGCAGGAAATCTGAACAGAGATATAGAGAGAAAGTAGGCAGAGTCAGGGAGATGCCATGTAGCTGCTGAAGGAGAAAACCAGCAGCTACCAGTGAGAGCCTTACTGGAATGGATCATAATGATACATGGATATACAAAAGGGAATCCCACATCAATATGAGCTATGTTTGGAGGGATGTGGAAAAACAGTATTTGGAACAGGGAATATTCACTAGGTTCGAACTTTAGGAGGACACGATAACTTTTCATAAGGAGTGGGGTTATTCCATTAGCCAGTACAGGTATGATAAGTGTTGGGGAACTCTCAGTGTTGGCTACAGAATAGTAGTAGCTGGTGGGATCATGCTGTGTTTTGAGATTTGTGTCCCTAAAACATGCCACAAATCACTACTGCAGAGTGCAAGGGTCCATTCTTTGATGGGACAGGGACTATTCAATGTAGGATAAATTCCACTGAATATGGAAAACCAATTACAGAGTATGGATATCTTCACCTGGATAAATCCTGGAGGGGGACATAGGAAGTCTGGGTATGGTGGGAAGAGGTATGGGCAACTCTAAGACCCCTGTTGGTTTATCTAAATAGGATTATATCTGGCTGTAGCCCAGATGTTCTCTATAATATAGGAAAAATGTTCTAAATAGGCTGCAACATGTTGAAGCCTAAAATTCACTACTATAAGGCAAGGAGTCCAGACCAAGATTGAACATTTCTTATGGTTTCCAGGTTATACATAACAGAATGTTAAAAATCAAGTGTCTAATACTGTGTGATATTCTCAATAGGCTAGACACCAGAAGATAGGAGAAACCTGGTTATGGACTGGGCTTATGTTGGTTGTAGAAAGCCTCCTTAGGTGAGTGAGTATATTAAAGGAGGCTGTATGCTCACCACAGTAAAAGAGATATTGAGGCTAGGCTGGGTCACCTGACTTGGGATAAGGTGGAAGCCTGGAGGCCATGATTTGTTGCTACACAGCCAGACAAGATATGGACACTGGTTTGCGTATATTCATTAGGTACAGAGGAATGTGGAGATGCAAGTATTCGTGTGTGTGTGTGTGTGGGGGGGGGTGTATGTGTGTGTGAGTGTGTGTGTGTGTACGGTCAACAGGCTAAGCCATGGAGTAGGAATGTTGTTTGGGAATGATTTTAGGGAAGACATTCAAGATACTAGCCAAAGATTGAGGCGGACATTTTGGACTAAACCATTGACAGGGATAGTATTGTTGAAGAATTTGGAGAAGCAAATGATCTGTCATGTGTTCTACCACAACAAAGGTAGATATGTAAAAAAGGTTGAGGTGGAAAATTTGCCTTAGAGTTATTAAACAAAGTCTCCATCTAAACCCAAACTCTCTTTGCCTTCTCAATATCTTCCCCCTATCATCAAAGTGTCAGGAGTGGTACAGTCCACTATTTGTTCCTTCCTTCCCCAGGCATTCTTGTGGGTCAGAACCAGGCTTTGTGATGTCAGAGCACAAGCTCACCTACTATTGGTCGAGACCTTGATGATGACTCAGGTCTGAGGGTGTGGCCTTCCCTACTCTGCCAGTTGTTCACAGCCCCTCGAGGGAGAAACAACACGCGCTCACGCGACTTGGTGATGGAGAGTCTAGCAAAGGAACCTAAGGAATCACTGTCCGACATGGATCTCCCAACATCCAGTAGTGATGTTCCGATGGCAGCGAACGGGCCAGTCCTTATGGTGAAGACAAAGGCAGCTCTAAAGCAGTATCCACCTTACATGTCGTGCGGAAAGGTGAGTTGACGAACCCTACTGGAGCTCCCTCCTCTACTCATTTACTCTTACCTAAAGTCACTACCTCTCTCCTTCCTGGCATAAATCCCTTATCAATTCTCACCTCTTCCGACAAAGTGTCCTTCACATGCCTCTCCTGACTTCTCCCTCTATTAACTAATTCTTGTGTTCACCTCTTGCCATTCCAGGCACACAAGAAAAGCAAACACCGGAAGCACTCCTCAAAGAAGAGGAACAAGAGAAAGAGGGAGGCCGAAGAGGCAGCTGCCCTCGAACGGAAGAAAATCAAAGTGAAAGCTGTTACTGCAATGCCTGAACCTAAGGAGGAGGAGCCTGAAAAGGAAGCCGAGGTGCACACTACTGGAGAAGCAAGCGTGGTCGCAGCAGCCGATTAGGGGGAGAGCCAATAAGATGGCTATCATGAAGACGGGGAATGCCCAAATATGACAAAGAAAATTGCATTGGTATAAATTTCTTAAATTGAAAATAAATTCAATTTAGTTGAAAAGCTATGTGTCTTTTACAGTGACTAAAGGCGAAACCAGGAAAGGGAAGGAAAAATGATGGTTATAGGAGAAGAGAGGGAAGATGGGTGGGTGAATGGCAATGGAGAGATTTGTTCTTCACTAGGTTTGGGACAGTCATAGTGGGTTCATGGAAAGAGGGGGAGTTTGGGTTGGTAGAAGACAAGGGAGGGATTTGGGTCTACAAAGGTTTGGGCATTAATTTTGGGTGCATAAAAGAGGCGAGTTTGTGTGGGAAGAAGACAAGGGAGGGATTAGGGTCTCCAAAATTTTGTGGCTTTAACGGTGAGAGCATGGAAAGAGAGGGAGTTTTGGTGGGTAGGAGACAAGGGAGGGATTTGTGTCTCCAAAGGTTTGGGCATCAATGGTGGGTGCATGGAAGACGGGGAGTTTGGGTGGGAAGAAGACAAGGGAGGGATTTGGGTCTCCAAAGTTTTGGGGCAGTAATGGTGAGGGCATGAAAAGAAAGCGAGTTTGGGTGGGAAGATGACAAGGGAGGGAATTGGGTCTCCAAAGAATTGGTCATCAATGGTGGGTGCATGGAAGAGGGGGAGTTAGGGTGGATAGAAGACAAGGAAGGGATTTGTGTCTCCAAAGGATTTGGGCAGTAATGGTGAGTGCATGAAAAGAAAGGGAACTTGGGTTGGTAGAAGACAAGGGAGGGATTTGTGTCTCCAAAGGTTTGGGCATCACTTGTGGGTGCATGGAAGAAAGGGAGTTTGGGTGTGTAGGAGACAAGGGAGGGATTTGTGTTTTTAAAGGTTTGGGCATCAATGATGGGTGCATGGAAGAGGGGGAGTTTGGGTGGGAAGAAGACAAGGGAGGGATTTTTGTCACCAAAAGTTTGGGCATCATTGGTGGGTGCCTGGACAAGGGGGATTTTGGGGCAGTAATGGTGAGTGCATGAAAAGAAAGGGAGCATGGGTGGGTAGAAGACAAGGGAGGGATTTGGGTCTCCAAAGGTTTGGGCAACAATGGTGGGTGCATGGAAGAGGGGGAGTTCGGGTGGGAAGAAGACAAGGTTGGGATTTGGGTCCCCAAAGGTTTGGGCAACAATGGTGGGTGCATGGAAGAGGGGAAGTTTGGGTGGGAAGAAGACAAGGGAGGGATTTGGGTTTCCATATGTTTGGAGCAGTAATGGTGAGTGCATGGAAAGAGAGGGAGTTTGGGTGGATAGAAGACACCGGAGGGATTTGGGTCTCCAAAGGTTTGGGCATCAATTGTGGGTGCATGGAAGAGAGGGAGTTTGGGTGGGTAGGAAAAAAGGGAGGGATTTGTGTCTCCAAAAGTTTGGGCATTAATGGTGGGTGCCTTGAAGAGGGGGATTTTGTGTGGGTAGAAGACATGGGAGGGATTTGTGTCTCCAAAATTTTGGGGCAGTAATGGTGAGAGCTTGGAAAGAGTGGGAATATGGGTGGGTAATGCCAGGCAAGGGAGCTGGATCTCATATACTTTGGAGAGTGTAATGATGGGTAAATGATAAGAGACATTTGGGTGGGTACATGACAAGGGAAGGATTTGATTCTCAAATACTCAGGTGGCAGAAATCATGAGTATCTGTTAAGAGAGGAATTTGGGTTATTATATGAAGGGTGGGATTAGGGTCTCAGAAAGATGGGGTCAGAAATGGTGGATATATAGCAACAGAGGGAGTATGCTGGGTAAATGACAAGGGAGGGATTTGGGTCTTATACATTTAGGGGCAGCAATGGTGAGTATGTAGCAAGAGAAATACTTTGGATGGGCATACGACAATGGAGAGATTAGGGTCTCACAAAGCTGGTGGCAAAATGATGGGTATATGCCCAGAGAGGAGTTTGGGTAGCTGTATGACCAGGGGGTGTTTGGGTCTCTTAAGGTTTGTGGCAGAAATAATTGGTTTATTTCATGAAACAGAGTTTGGGTGGGTATATATCAAGAGAGGGGGTTTTGTTGGGCTTATAAACATGGATATATTTGGGTCTGACATGTTTGGGGGAAGAAATGGTGGTTACATCACAAGACAGGAAATTGTGTGGTTACATGAAAATAGAAGAATTTTCAGTGGGCATATGGCAAGAGAAGGATTTGGGTCACAGCAGGATGGGGGCAGACATGGTGGATATATGGCTAGCGAGGGAGTTTGGGTGAGTACATGACATGGGGCAGATTGGGCCATCACAAAGTTTGGGGGAAGAAATGGTGGAAACATTATAAGAGAGAGTATTAGGTTTGGTGTATGGCTAAGGAGGAATGAGTGTCTTGGAAGGATGGGTCCAGAAATAGTGGGTACATGGCGAGAGAGGGAGTTCACTTGGTTGAATGAAAGGGAGAGATTTGTGTCTGATAAAGTTTTAGGGAAGAAATATTGGCTATATGGCAAGAGAGGTAGTGTGGATAGGCAGATGACAAAGGAGGGATGTGGTCTCATAAGGATGAAGGCAGCAACAGTGGGGAGAGAGAGAGAGAGAGAGAGAGAGAGAGAGAGAGAGAGAGATATTTGGTTGGTATATGATATGAGAGAGATTATGGTTTTACAAAGTTTGATGGCAGATAAACAATTTTCATGAATTTACGATAAAGATGGATTTGATTGCGTGTATTGTGTGAACCACACCTTGAACTCAAATTTCAAGTTGAGGCCTAGAAAATTGATTTAGGTGGGTATATGACACAGAAGACTCTTTGGTTTTGAAGATGGAAAATCTGACATTTTGTATACTATAGGGATAGAGGCCAGAAAAGGATTATGGTTTGATATATAAAAAGAAGAAAATTTGGATTAGCATATGACAAAGAAGGGACTTTGGTTCCCACAGATTTGAGGGTCATACCACACATGCACTGTAAGTCTCATAGAGGTAATTATGGAGCATTGAATCCAAATTGCTACATTTATCTAATCTCATAGATACGGATGAAGAAGACTGTGCTCCACCATCCATGTATTTTGCAAGATCCGGGCAAAACTTCACAGTATGAATGTCTCAACCTATCTGAGGTGAAGTGTGTGAGTGACAGTTATCCCCACAAATAGCTGTTATGTTTCCTGTTTGGCAACTTTTTTTGAATGTTGGTTTTATACCTCACCATCCAATGTAAATAAGGAAATCTCCCCAGGAGCAATAATCACCCAGCAAACTCAAATCTACTGATCACATCTCAGTGAAAGGAATGGTAATTTGAAGTGACAGGTTTACCCTTGGTTATCCTTTATAAAAAATTTGTGTTTTAATAGGGCTTTTAGAATGGGCTGCTTACATAACAGGCCTAGCAGAAATGAGGATATACTAATGAGACAATTGTGTAGCTTGATCTATCAGAACAGTCAAATCATTGACGTCAACGTAATGAGTATTTCTACAGAAATCTCATGCCATGTAAAGCAATGTTCTCTACCCAAAGGAAAACCTTGTCTTCTTAAAGAGATTTCACACAATTCCTACTATCAAACCACCTTGCCAGATAAGACTAACAATTAGACAATGATGGGTGAGCTAAGGGAGGGTAGATGCCACCTCCTGACCACAACTGCTTATATGTCAATACCCTGTCCCTCTAGCTAAACTCTAATCTCAGTTCAGGACTTCAAGATGCAAGAGACTTGAAAGGGTCTCTGGATCTCTTTATCACTAGTTAATTGGATGCTTGCCTATAATTTTAGGAAATTAATTCATGATCATCATGTCAGGATTCAGGCAAACACGGCACTGGGCCTGTTGTTGAGTCCATACCAACTGATTCATCAGTAGTAGGTAGAGAGAGAGAGAGACGAGGCCTGATGTGGGAATGTAAACCTCAAAACCCACCCTCAGTGACATATATTATCCACAAAGGCTAT